>NW_028252546.1:737500-1005000 GCF_964263255.1 Lissotriton vulgaris | reverse complement strand
GTTATCTTACCGTTTTTATTTTCCCTGAGATTTACTGGACACACAAAGATATATACAGCAGGTGCCTTAACCCCATATGATCATTTTAAATGCAGACTTTGCAACCAAGTAAGCAGAACAGATTTACATCATGCTTCTCCTTGTTGCCAATTTCTTTGTGACAGAGTTAAAAAAATTAAATGCAGAAGTTGCGGTCCAGATTTTGCATCGAAGTTGCGCCACTTTTTTGAAACAACTCCGACTCAAAATCGAATTTGTTAAATTATAATGCCCTCAAATGTGCTCATGATAGACATATTAAGCATATGATTGAGGTCTTAAGATCTGATGTCACTTCTTGTAATGTCACGTCCTGTGAGGTCATGGGTTGCGATGCCACTTTCTGTGATGCCGCGTGGGACATCCCGCTCCGTGATTTCACTTGCATTCTGCCTAACTTGGATAGTCCTCTCACTTTTTTGTAGGACTTGAGGTAATGAAAGAGAAAGGAAAGAGAACTAGAGAAAGGGATGCAAAATGGATGAGACAAATAGAAAGTGAAGCAGAGAAATTAAGTAGAATAGAGTGGGTAAGAACAAGGGAAAGAGCGGAGAATCTGCGTGCATGGGCTGCCCCTGGTCTTGTATGTTTTCAGCGGGGGCGGGTTCTGTCATTTCCTCATTTTCGAACATTTACTGAAGGTGGAGAATCTTTTGCCACATACAGCCTGACCCAACCTGTGTGAGAGGCTGGTTTGTCATCTCACTGGGGCCCTCTACTGCACACTCTGCCGCTGTGAAGACCACAGACCACAGCCCTGGCGTCGGCTGCCTCAATCCTACAAAAGGCTTCCTGCTCAGGGTACTGACAACGCACCCTTTCTCTAGTTCAGTCCATCCTTTTTCCGTTTACTAGCCATTTATTATTTGTTATTTTTAATTTTTGTAACCCCTTGGTTTTGGTTGTAACCTTCAGACGCTGTGCATTCTCCAGATCCCATTAGAGTGAATCTGTCTTCCCTAGAGGACACATCCCTTGGTTTAGAAGGAAACAGCCCTGTCTTCTCGCTGGGAATGTGTTTATTTCCTGGCTGAAAATAGGATGAGTCCTGTCTACTGTAGGATAATGTTGGACATTCATTGGCTTTAAATGAGTAGTGCTCTGCCTTCTATAGGGACTATTGTACCTCCTCCTTAGGCTTACATAGTAAGAGCCTAGCTGCATAGGAGACTGTTAAAAGTTCCCTTGAATTACATGGGTAGATTCTGTTTTCTATATGTGCCTGCTACATGGTCTGGGCCTTTATAAGGGGTGTGTTGTACATTCTATTCGCTTTCATGGGAAGAGTTGCGTCATTAATAGGAACGCTTTTGAATTCTCTGGCTTTTTCTATAAGGTTTGTTGGCCATTTATTGGGCTTTATCGGGGAGAGTTCTGTCTTCAATATGGGTCTCTTGTCCATGCCCTGGGCTTTTCTGTAGAAGCCTGTTGCACATTTCCTTTCCTTCCACGGGGGAGTTTTCTCAACTTTATGGGGCTATATTACATTCTCTTAGCTTTTCTATACGTTCCAGTGTATATTCGAAAGTGCTTACATGGGGAGAGTTGTTTCTTCAATAGGGACACGTTTCCATTAAGCTTTTCTATATACATTCTTGTACATTCCCTCTGTTTACAAGACAAGAGTTTTGTCTTCTGAAAGGGATTATTTTTCATTCCCTGGATTTGTATGTAGGAATTTGTTGTACGTTCCCTGGGTTTACTGTAGAAGAGGCCTTCCTTCATGTATTTCAATTCTGGGTTTACTTATGCAGATTTCTGGCTTCTATAATGGGCAGTTTTTCTTACCATGGAGTTAAAGAGGTGGTGCTCTGGCTATCATAATGCATTGTTTTACCCATGGTACAGAACCTCGGGTTCTTGATGTTTTATACTGATTTATCATCTATAAAACAAGTCAGAATTAGCTGTCACCAAAAATATTTGTAAAGAACTACAACTTTTGTTCTGAGTTTGCCTGCTCAGACGCTCCCTCAAAAGATGTATTAGTTTGACCCCCCAGGATATAGCGGAATGGATTAGCAAATTTAGCGGCACAAAAATGGAAATTTAGCGGCAAAAGTATGGAGATTTAGCGGCAATTTTGTCATTTTATTTGGCCAGCCTGCCCCCCCACCCGCAGCACGCCCTATGCGAGCCGCCACTGAGGGCTTGCTTTGAGAACCATACGTAACAATTTCCACCTCCGCACGAAGACCGACACATTAATGCTATACTTGAAAAATGCGCTAATTTTTACATGCTACAGAGCATTAAGTGGAAGCAATATCATTATAAAAACAGCTAAATGATGTTCTCCAAGAATACTGTATTTTCCATACATGTTTCCAAAATATGTAAAATTTCCGGGTCATAAATGCATTCCTCCTTGTCATTATTAAAAACTTGATTTTTTGAAGGCAATGCTTGATAAATCGTAATTTTACTGACAAACTAAGGGTATATTATTTGCATATTTGACGATTACCACTCACATGCAAGCAAACGTTCAAAAGGCTTAAAACAAAGGGCCAAAAAGTTGATCCATTTGATCTGTCGGTAGATTTTAAAATATTTTGCCAACTCATCTCTAGCATGAATGTTGTAGATACTCAATGAGTCTTAAAACTTACAAAATCTAAACCCATTTTTGCATTACTATTGTTTTAGACTTGTTTTAAGCAGAGGAAGTCTTTGTATGCAAGGGCTTAACAAAAGAAATTGACTACTGTCTTACAGCTGCTGGCTTGAACTCTTCTATTTTCTTGTTCGGATTCATTCAATCAAAGGAATACGTCCCAATTAAGCTGATTAATAAAATGGTGAACAAAACCATTCATATGGAAGAGGTTAGGTATTTAAGCCCATAAAAGGTGGAACCCCAGGGGAGAACCTCCTGCTGAAAATATTGAAGTCTCTAACATATGAGACTTTTCTCAATAACACCGAACAATACACTATCCTCTTCCAAGTAATCTGTCTGAGAGAAAAAGCCCATTATGTGGCCATTTTAGAAAAAGCTATAACATCTTGTTAACTTCCCAAGGAGAAATATCTAGTCTTTGGTATCTCATAATCTAATAAACGATGCATGAAAGGACCTCTTTCCCCCCTATTAGATCCATGGGTTTATGACCTCTAGCTATTGCTGATTTACACAAATAATTTATAACACTTTCCAGTCTGGAATAGTTCAGATCAAAATTCATCACTGATACAATTTTACCTGGTACCTAGAAGATGGAGTTGAGTTATTCTTCTTTCTTTTTCCAGAAGCCATGATTCTCAAATAAATACAGAAGTGTGCTCAGAAAGTTGACTTGGACTATCCAGGAGTGGGAGGATGGGTGGGGGAAACAGCGGGTAGCCGACACTTTTGTCTGGATTTCGCAGGCACTTTTGTAAAAATCGCGGCATTTTTACAAAAGTGCTGATTTGCCGGCAAACCGCGAAAACGCGTAATCCTCGAGGGTCTGATTAGTTCCGTGCAGTAATATTTTTAATTATAATTTTTATTACTCGTAAAGTACTCATACATTCACAGGATAAACAAAACAAATGCCAGTGCTGCACAATTATTGACCTCAGTACAAGCAAACAATGATTGAAACTATTGTCCTCAAGAAACCACTTTTTCCGTTTCTTACTAATTCAAAAACTTTTTTATTTTCATTCTTTTTTTATCTCCTTTTGATTGGAATTCATTTTTTGAAATTTTTTACATTCAAAAGCGACTTTTTATTTATTATCTTTTTTTGGAGCCCCTTTAGGCACTTCAGCCACACTCACTCTCTAAAAGTACTAGCTTGTAGTATGTATGCACTAGTACCAATGGTATTGGGCATGCTCTGTGGATTTCTGACTGGTAAATCTGATCCCACACAGTTTTCCCTTTCCAAGGCATTTAAGCTGTAATTGCATTGCTGTGGGGTGATGTTAGTACATGTGCAGTCTCTGTTGTGGGATTAGCCATGTCAAGCACTGGGCAACCCTGCTGTTGACACTCCTTGGGCGCGCTGCGCTGTATAAGATGATGGCATTACCAAGACTTTGTATGCCCTGGAGAATACACCATACTTGGTCCCGCTGCGTTACTTTAAGCAAATAAGAGCGTTAGTGTCCAACTTGTTGTGGAGTAATGGCCCGGCACGCATCGCACATGATAATTTGACAAGAAGCTGGTACGAGGGGGCATTGCCTTACCAGATATACATTTATACTACTGGGCGGCGCAACTCAAAATTGTGAACCAGTGGGTACACGTGCCAAGAAATGACCCTGCGTATAGAGCCGATTGGGCACAGCTAGGAACGGACTGTATGCTGTCACTGCTGTACAACAAACAACAAGTCTTGCGACTGTAAGGGCCCGTAAAACACACGATCACTTTATGGCATGCAGCGCAGGCGAAGCTGGGGTGGAAGGGGAAAATTACCAAATTAACCCCTCTATGGGACACGAAGGCCCTCGGGCAATTGAGACACAGTAAGGGATTTACACAGTGGGATAATATTGGTATTTCCACGGTGGGAGACTTATGGGGAAAAGACAATGTTATCACGTTCGCGCCGCTACAACAACAATATGGACTAGGCCTGAACGAAACCTATAGGTACATTCAGATTAGGCACTCGCTACTACAAGCGATACCGTTGGGCACTGAAGTACCAGACTCCTCACCACTGGAAGATAGGTTACTTACCGACAACATGCAGCAGGGAGCTACCTCACTTGCATATAAGAAATTGATCAACAATCTGAAAGACCCCACAGTAGCGTTACGGGACAAATGGGTGGGAGACGTAGGAGATATTGACGACTCAGAATGGAATGAAGCGCTAGCCTCCCCAAAGGAAGTGGGCATATCGGCAAAATTCAGACTAGTGCAGCTCAAAATCCTACACCGCATGTACTACCCTCGGTGCATGCTACACAAGATATATAGAGCACCGCACCCCTTCTGTCTTCGTGGCTGCGGAGAAGAGGGTACACTGTACCACACACTTTGGGAATGTCACCACATAGTAGAATTTTGGCGACAGGTCATGCGTACCATCTCACAAACACTACAAATCTCCCTCATCCCTGAACCACGCAAATGCCTATTAAACATTTGGGAACCGAACGATCTAAATAGATATGGACTCATATGGGCCACATTAGCTATCATGGTGACAAAAAGAGACATTGCACACAAATGGAGAGCCTCAGAAATACCTACGACGTCCATGTGGAGTAGGAACATGGACTTATTGATGTTTACGGAGAGAGCGGTGTATGTGCTTAGGGCCTGCCCCCGTAAATGGAACAAAGTGTGGTCCGATTGGAATAAATACAGAGGAGAGTTGTGTGAACCTTTACCTGAGGTTGACGAAATGAGCTCGGATGAGGACGAAGAGGATGTATAGTGGGCACGGGTGGGCGACACAGCACATAGAGGAATTAGGAGAGTAACCGTGAGTGAGACATGACTGGTGGCTACATCAAGGTACACGAAGGGAATAAGCAGTGGAGGGAGGCAGGCATGGAAATGGCTGTTGGGTGCAAATAACAATTTGAGCCGCAGTTTTGAGTTATGTTCAATGAAAACAGACAACATAAGAATAAAAAATGATAAGACCTACTAACTGTAAAACACGATTTAGAGGATGATATGTAGGAAATGACCTTTTTGATGCGCTGCTGGATCCCAGGGTTGCCGGCCTTACGGCTGTGCACTTGTGAACAGTTTGGATGTTGAATACGTCTGAGGCGGCCGGCCCGATGGGTTGTAGGCCCTGGTATGTATCTATTTCCTCTGTAAGTACATTCGATAAAGATCTTTAAAAAAAAAAAACAAAGGAAGGAGGCTATTGAACCCTGGTGCACATGTGTGCTCTGAGATGGCCGAGCAACGATGACTGTGACATTATTGATATCACAAATGGGGGTACAGATATATACACACATATAAAACGGTTAAACTAAGCAATTTTGGGAAAATACTGGCACATGACCTCAAACCAAACGCTGAGGTCACCAAAGACCACTGAGAACATCACACACCTGTCTCAATGCAAGATGCAACCGCACACACACAGCAGCACATTCAGAAGCAGGCCACTGCGAAACCTGCATCCCAGACATACACATTGGTGGAAATCCTAGAAATACCTTTACATCTACTTACAATGCTTTAACCCTAATATGCACTGATAACAGTGTCCTGCCTTCCCTGGCCCAGGCCAATACTAGGCTTACAAGATAACACCACTGACCAAACACAAGTCCACAAAAACTGCAGGTGAACAACAACCACGTCATTAAGCAAAAGCCATCTTTAGATGACAGTTGCAGCAAATGCCTCCAACTCCTCAGTCATCCAGTTGTAAACCTGTCCTCCCTCATGCAAGTGACATACCTTAGCCTGGAGGAGGGCTGCATGGCAGACAAAATCGAGGAAGTCGCGTGCTGCCCTCACATAGCTTTGCTTGCACGTGCACACCCTACAAGCTCCTACAACTTTCAGTAGGAAGGATGTATGGACTTGTAACACATCTGTTGTATGCTGAAGCTACACCATCCCTCTAGAACAAAAATTCATTGACTATGTACCTTGTCACACCCAACAAACCTCCATATGCAACCTGCCACCATGAGCGCCTGAAGCACGAGTGATGCCTTGTCCATAAAAGCCTCGTACAGGCAGAAACAGTGTAACCAGCATCACAAGTGTCACAACGCAATGAACTAGTTTGCAAATGTGCCAGAAATGCAAACATGTTTGAGCAGGAAATCCCCAGCCTGGTTCAGACTTGGGCATCCAGGAACATGGGCTCCATCCCCAGACTAAGAGCGTACTTCATAAAACAAAAGGCAGCAGTATTCTGTTCACTCCCACGGCACGACCCACAAGAAGGGAACATGAAGAAACAATTCACAGCACCGAAACCACGGCGGGGTGGGAAGCAGAAGGGGGGCAGATGACAGATGAGGGCAAAGAGTTCAGGAGAAGAAGAGCCATGAGTACGGCCATAAAGCACAGCACAGGGAGGCAGAGAACATTCCAGAGGGAGAGCAGTGAGCAATGCTGCGAGCATGACAAAGGGAAGCAGAGAGCACCTCAGAGAGGGCAGAGGGTATAGAAGGGTGGCTAACAGTAGAGTGCAGAGAACACACCCGACGGTGCCGCAGGCATAGCAGAGGTTGAAGCAGAGCAGGAAAAACAGAGATAGATAAATAAGGGGTAGAGCTACAGATCAAACTCACCTCCTTTGTGGCCGTTTCTCATAAGGAAGGTTGTAGAAGCAGAGTGGTGCCAGGCGGGTAAGTGTATCCAGCTGGGGGGCGGAGTCACTGCAACTGTGGACCAGAAGAATATCAAGTTACAAAGAAGTTTCTGTGAGTCGGAGTTGGCGTTCTCTTTGAGAAGCCTATTCTGGAGTGCTAATCCCACTAAAACGAGTCATACGACCCTCTCTCTTGGCTGCGTGATAAATCGACTCAAAAAGGCTAACGGCTGACAGGGGTGCGGCTGTGTGTGTTCCTGGGAAGCTGTCTGAGCCCAGGCTGCCACGCACAACGTGGGTGGGTAGGTGAGGGGCTGAAGTCCTTTGAGCTCCATGGGTGTTGCGCACCTGACTCCTGGTCTCCTGCAAAGTTGTGTCTGAAAGCACTGCGCTTTGAAAGTGAAAGTGGCATGCATGTTCAGTTTCCAATGACAAGCCCGCATTTGCCATAAACCTAACCCTCACACGTCACGGCAAGCTGGCGTCGGCATGTCTAGATGGGCGGTGTGAAAAATATAATGAATCCTGTACCCACGTGCACATCTTCTAACCGTCCGCGTGCACATCTGTAATCCGTATTTATTCCAAAAGGCCCTCCCATGGCTAGAGCAGAGCATGTGCGCTGCTAACACCAGGTGAGACCTAAAAAGAGGAAAGTTTTAAGGGCCTTCTGAAAAGACAAATGGTTTTGGAGAAGGCGCTCATGAGATGGACTATTTCACACACTTTTGTTTCACTTCTGGATATCTCAAATTCTACTTCCTGCACTTTCCTGCTAGTGGGAAACGACATGCACCAGAGGAAGGAAGCTGGAGCAGAAAGCTAAAACTTTGATGTCACTGAGAATCTGTTTACTTAGGCAGGAGTAAGCAAGTCAAGCAGAATAGCCAGTTATGTGTCATTACTGTATGTTAGAGCTGAGCAACCAAAATAGCAATTCAACTGAGCTAATAACCTAGCAGTAACAAGCATTGGCAAAGCCAATAGGTCTCATCTACGCAAGAGCTATTGGCTTTGTCAATTTGGTTTAGCCATGTTGTACAACAGTGTGGCTGCTGTCCAGTGTGGCTAAAAGTTAGTGTTGTAAAGTAGAGTGCCTTGGAGTGGAGTGTTATGGAGTGTCTTAGAGAGTCGTGGAGTGTCGTAGAGTAGAGTTGAGTGGTGTGGAGTGGGGTAGGATGTTGTGGAGTGTCGTGGATGAAGTAGTGTGTCGTAGAGTGTAAAGTTGTAAAGTGGAGTGGCGTGTCCCAGAGTTGAGTGGCGTACATTGCAGTGGCATAGATTGCCGTACAGTGGAGTGGAGTGTTGTGGAGAGGAGTGTTGTAGAGTGGAGTACCATAAAGTGGCATAGAGCAGAGTAGAGTGCCATGGAGTGGTGGACAGCAGAGTGGAGTGGCATAGAGGGTGTTGCATAAAGTGGAGTAGAGTGTTGTACAGTAGACTGGCGTAGAGTGGAGTAGATTGTCTTAGAGTGGAGTGGCATAGAGTGGAGTAGCGCAGATGAGTGAAATGGCTTAGAGTGGAGTAAAGTGTTGTAGAGTGTCATAGATTGACATGGCATATAGTGGCATGAAGTGTCATAGAGTGGAATAGTGGAGTGGAGTAGGGAGAAGTAGTGTGTCATAGAACAGAGTGGAGTAAAGTGGCATGGAGTGGTGTAGAGAGAGTTGCATAGAGCGTTGTAGAGTGGAGTAGTGTCATAGAGGGGCACATAGTGAAGAAGAGTGTTGTAGAGGGGAGTATCATAGAGTGTAGTAGAGTTTAATGGTGTTTCATGGAGTACAGCTTCATGGAATGAAGTGGTGTACAGTGGAGTAGAGTGGCATAAAATACAGCGGTACAGAATAGATTGGAGATAGAGTACTGTGGTGTAGAGTGCATTGGTTTAGAGTAAAGTGGTGTAGAGTGCATCAGCATATAGACCAGTGACACAGAGTAGAGTTGTGTAGATTACTGTGGCAATGAGTAGAGTGGTACTGAGTAGAGTGAAGTGGCACAGCATAGATAACAGTGGCATAGAGTGCCATGGCTTAAAGTGAATTCAGGCCGGGTAGAGTGGCGTAGAGTAGATTGCTTCAGAGTAGACTGAAGTAATGTAGGGTGGAGTGGTGCAGGGTACTGTGGAGTGGTGTGGTGCAGGGTACAAAGCTGTAGAGTAGAATGGCATAGAGTGCAGTGGAATAAAGTGGAGTGATGCAAAGTAGAGAAGCATAGAGTGCAGTTGCATAGAGTTCAGTGGTGTAGAGTATATTGATGCAGAGTAGAGTGTTAGAGTGCAGTGGGATAGAGTGCATTGGCATAGAGTACATTAGCGTAGAGTGTAGTGGTGTAGAGAGCAGTGTTGGAGAGTACAGTGGTGCAGAGTAGAATAGAGTGGCGTAGAGGGCATTGAATTAGAGCGCAGTGGTGTTGAGTGGCATAGCATGTAGTGGCTTGGACCAGATTGTTGCAGAGTAGAGTATGTGATGTAGAGTACAGTGTTGCAGAGTAGTTGGCGTAGAGTGCAGTGGTGTAGAGTACATTGGTTTTTAATAAAGTGGTGTAGTGTACACTGGCTTAGAGAGCAGTGAGGTAGAGTGCAATGGTGTAGAGCGCAGTGGCATAGAGTAGAGTCGTGCAGAGCAGAATAGAGTCGTGCAGAGCAGAATAGAGTAGCGTATAGTGGCACAGCATAGATTGCAGTGGCGCAGAGGGGAGTTGCATAGAGTAGATTGTTTCATAGTAGAGTGAAGTGGCGTAGAGTGGAGTGGTGTATAGTAGAGTAGAGTGGTACAGGGTAGAGAGCAGTGACATAGAGTAGTGGTGTGAAGGGCAGAGGTATGAAGTGGAGTGGTACGTAGGAGAGTGCATTGGTGTAGACTGCAGTGGTATAGAGTGCAGTGTTGCAGAGCAGAGTGGCAAAGAGTGAAGTGGCCTAGGATGGAGTGGTGTAGAGTGCAGAGTTGCAGAGCAGAGTGGCAAAGAGTGAAATGGCCTAGGGTGGAGTGGTGTAGAGTGCAGTGGTGCATATTAGTGTGCAGTAGAGTGCATTGGAATGCAGTAAAGTGGTGCAGAGTAAAGTATAGAGGCATAAAGTCAAGTGGTGAAGAGTGCAGTGTCAGAGAGCAATGATGCACAGTAGGTTAGAGTGGTGGTGAGTGGATTGGCTTAGAGTGCAGTGGCCTAGAGTGCAGTGCAAAGAGTGCAGTAGAGTGGCATAGGGTGGTGCAGAGTACAGTGCAGTGGGATAGAGTGCAATGGCACAGAGTAGAGAGGCGAAGAGTACAGTAGTGTGGAGTAGAGTGGCGTAGAGTACATTGGTGTACAGTGCAGTTGTGTACAGTGCAGTGGCATATAGTAGAGTGGTGCCGAGTAAAGTGGGGTTGAGAGCAGTGGCATAGTGTTCAGTGGTGCAGAGTAGAACAGAGTGGCGTTGAGTTCAGTGTCATAGAGTGCAGTGGCATGGAGTGCAGCGTTGCAAAGTAGAGTATAGTAGCACACAGTGCATTAGTGTAGAGTAGATTGTGTTTTTGAGCTTACTGTGGCTTAGAGTTAGGGTGACCAACCGTCCGTAAATTTCACGGACCGTCCGTAATTGGGACTTCACGTCCGTTGTCCGTGAGGATCCCTTTTACGGACGCCGTTTGTCCGTAATTCTGTCCATCACAGGGAGCAGCACTGCTCCCTGTGAGAGGCCTCACCACCCCCCCCCACCCCCTTTGATGGGGCCTCCTCCTGCTCCTCCTGTAACACAAGAGCAGCCCCACCCACCCATTGAAATTCTGTATGCGGCTGATTGCCACATACAGAATGACAATGGGGCAGTCTGGGGGGTGTTAAAGCATGTGGCGGCCTCCTCCTGCCTCAGGGCATTCTGTTAAAAGAAAAAAAGGTAAAACGCCCATGCTGCAATGTGAAAAAAACAGTTTATTTAAAGAAGCCTGATAAACAAGTGAAAAAGAAGGGGTTATCGATCTTTTACTGTCCCATCATTTTAGAGGGAGGTATTTTCAATATTATATTCAACAAAGCCCTGGCTACTGCTTTTTCATTTTAAGCAACCAACACCCATTGACAAAGCCAATAGTCCTGGCTTCTTGTTGGTGTATACATCTGGATGCAATGACAGAAACAACATAATACCTGTCGGGCGGAAGACTATGCTAAGCGCAGATTTTTTGCCTAGGTGTTTTAAACCACGCCCTTTGAAGAGACCCCCAAGTTTTTTTGCACCACTTAAAGCCGTGGAAACAACACCATGTCACAGTCACCTCACATCCTGGCACTGTGCATCATGCGTAACTCATGACTTCTACGTTTTCAGATTGCATATGTGCAGGGGCATAGTGAACCCTCTCCCACTCCTTGCTTTAGGAACTACAGCGAGGTGAAGTTCTTGATAGGCCTCTTCTGTCTGCGACTCTGCAGACAAAGGCTCAGTTCATAATGTGAAAAGGTGGGAAAGCAAATAAGTAAAGGAATGTGTGAATGGCTGGATGATTACTGAAATGAAAGGATGAATGAAAGCGTGAATGGATAGATAATGAAAGAAAGGATGGATGGATGAGTGTGAGTGGAAGTATGGATGAGCGAAAAGGTATATAGATGGATGTATGGGTGGAAGGGTAGATGATGGGCAAGTGAATGGGTGTATGGATGAGTAAGTGAATGGATGGGTGAAAGGGTAAATGGCTGGATGGGTGAGTGAATAGATAGATGGGTGGAAAAATGGATGGATGACTGTACGGATGGATGGGGTGAAAGGGTGGGTAGATGAATGATGGATGAGAGAAAGGGTGGATGAAGGGATGGATGAGTGAAATGATGGATGGAAGGATGTATGGTGGATAGGTTTGCAAATGGTTGAATATATTTGGATATAGATGGGCACACAGATAGAAGGACAGACTGAAAGGTGAAAGACTGAACAATGGATGAAAGAATGATTACACCTTGTAGCACCCATTATATTAAGTACCATTTCCTATACAATGACTTTCACGTTAATATGAGTCATTGTCTCTATATAATGTGTGTGTGATGTAACGTACTCCAACACCCTGCCCTACATACTTGGGATGAGTAACACTATAATAGAAATTAAATACACATGAGAGAAGGTCTAAGTGAAGATGAGGGGCACCAATGAAGGGTGGTAGCAAGGCCAGACCGGGCATTGGGAGTTTCACTGGGAGTCGGAAAGGGGGGGAGAGCGGTTTTGTTACTGGGGGCTGGCACTGCAAAGTTCCTTGTATATCCAGTAGTTTTCAATCAACAATAAAAGCGCCTCACTATATTCAGGTGTAGTTCACCATTATCTGGTGACTAATGTACCTGCTGGAGCGAGATGCAAATTTTGAATCGTCTAAGGTAGCAAGCTGCAGCCATACTGAAAAAACTTGACGCGCATGATTGTCTCAACCTAATATAAACCTATTTTGACTTGTACTTAGGTGGTTGTCTATTTACTTATTTATATACTCTTGCGCGACCACCTCTGACGTGTCTGTAAAACATAACTTTTGTCCCGAAGTTTTGTCCTGAATTTTGACCCTTTGTCCTGAATTTTTGTCCTGAATTTTGTCCCTTTGTCCTGAATTTTTACATTCACTGTCCTGAATTTGCACCAATGCCAGTTGGTCACCCTACTTAGAATGTATTGGCTTTGAGTAAAGTGTGTAGAGTGCATTGACGTAGAGTGCAGTAGCATAGAGTGCACTGGCGTCGAATAGAGTGGTGTAGAGGGCAGTGGCATGGAGTAGAGAGGAGTGGAGTGATACATGTAGATTGCAGTGACATAGAGTGGAGTGGCATAGAGTGGAATGGCACAGAGTTGAATAGAGTGACGTAGAGCGCAGTGGTGTAGAGTAGATTGTTTCAGAGTAGAGTGCAGTGGAATAGTAGAGTGATGTAGAGTGCAGTCATAGAGAGCAGTGGTGCAGAGTAGATTAAAGTGGCTTAGAGTGGATTGGTGCAGAGCGGAGTGGCGTAGAGTGGGACCATGCAGAGTAGAGTTCCGTAGTGGAGTAGCATACAGCGCATTGGCCCACAGTGCAATAGAGTGGCATAGAGTTGAGCGCAGTGGCATAGATTCCAGTGGTGCAGAGTAGAGTGGCATAGAGTGTATTGTTGCAGACTAGAAGAGGCATAGAGTGGAGTGATGCAGAGTAGAGTGATGCAGAGTAGTGAGGTTCCGTGACGATTTGAACCCGTGTTTTCAAGTTTGTCGGAAATACATAATATTAGTATCAGCGAACCGCAAATGATCCATTTAGCATATCCTGGTGTTTTCGCTACGATACGAGCAAGAGCACTCCTGTTATGAACACATTTCTGATCTACCCATGGCATCCATCTTAGATCATGGCAGCCATTTTGTGTTTCTTGCCCTCACATATGCAATAACCTCTGATCACTTCATTTCGATTAAGGACACGTAGCCTTAGCCGGAGATTCACCTCTTTCATGACACGTACACCTTAAACCAGATCACGCTGAAGCTGCATGACTCGACAAAGGCTGCCTCCTCTGCCCGAGGCCAGCCCACCTGAACTGGTTTTCCTGTCCATTGTCCTGATCATGATTAGGCGGCCGAAGCTGGTAGCCTTGCCCATTTACAACCCACAAACATCTCTTATCCCGCTTTTCTATCTCCTGCACCTGGCTCTGCTCCTTTCCTTCTGGGCCTTTATTAGGGGGAGGTAACGAACTTTACGATGAGGCGGTCCGGCTCTTGAATGCAATATTGACAAGGGATTGTGATGGACTAGTGGGAACCCCTCTTCGTGATGTTTGGCATCAGATATTATCGACAGTTCCTGTGTAACACCAAATATTTATTGTTTAAGACACAAAGGTTTGGGAATGTACTGACATGTGAAATATTTGCCTGAAGCACAATTTTTGGTATATAAGGAGCAACCCTCAATGTACAAATCGAACAGGCTCCTAGTCTCTGCCCGTGTGTAGATTCTGTGACTTCTGTGTCCCTGCAGTAATAAACCTTTGGTCTTTGACGCCACCATCGAGAAGCCCGTGTTTCTGTTCATTTGCGCACCAAGGCAGGTGGAACTCCGGGGTCTTTGGGTGTTGTTCCCTGACACCTCTGGACGGAACCAAAAAGTCCAGAACTCCAATTGGCGCCCAACGTGGGGCGACGTCATTCGGTACCGGTCCAAAAGCCTGAAGAGTTCGAGAAGCTTTGTGTGAAGATTCCTGAGGGAGGCGCCCCACTTCATCGATCCCGGCATATCGCAAAAGTGGCCCTGACGTTCTCTTCCACGAGGGTTCCCGTTCAGGACGGCTGCAGTGGGCCGTTGCCTTGACCGTCGCCCTGTCTTGGACCCGAGGTGCAGCCTTAGTACAGCGAAACGTGACGGGTTTCTCCTTGGTGACGTCTTCAGTGCCTCAGTTAAGTATTTAGTGATAGCTAGCTGGTTACTTTGTGAGGATTGTTAAAAATCCTTGATCGGTTCTTGGTTTGGTTTGGTTTCGTAAGATTATCACTAGTTGTTCTGGTTACGATAATCTATTTGGTTCAGTTTGGGTATCGATACATTAGTTTGGTTTTGGTAGGCCTAAGTTCTTGGTTCAAGTGCACATATCTGTTTCGTGTTTTGTTTGTTTTGTGTTCCAGACTGAAAATGGTAAGTCGGAAAATGTTGTCTTGTTTTGGTTGCAACCATGACTCACGATTGGAGGATTCTTGTCTGGTTCCTCCAATTGGGACTCCCCTTTATGACCTATATTGCAAATTTGGAGTGGGTCCTATATCCTATAACGAGGTGTGGGTCCGTTACTGTAAGAAGGATGGTGTCCTTAGTTGGCCACTACATGGTAGTTTTGAACCCGAGATCCTTGATAATTTAGAAGCGAAATTGTTTAGTAAGAAAGCCCGGCCGGCAATGTTTGATTCTTTCCGTTATTGGCGAAAAGAATCTAAACAGAGAGAAATGAAAAGGTTGAAGAAAGAACAAAAAGAGAAAGAAGAGTTAACTCTAGAGCAAGCAACTAAACAACTGCAAGATAATGAGTGCGAAAAGGCTATAGATGTAGCAATTAGAGAGCATAATTTAGCGATTGACAAGTGCTACCCTGCCTTGCCATCGAAAACAGCTAAGATACTGGAGGATCCCGAAAACGATCCTCTGTTGTCTTATCTGTTACGTTCACCTCCACCGTACGCACAAGGTGCTACGGCTCAACTTGTACCGAATGTTCAATTGCCGGTTGCTGGACAACCTGGTGTTCTTGTTCCTCAGAATCTAGTTCCTGTACCTCCTGTGGTTAATGTGAATATTCCTACGGCTCCTCCTCTTCCTGGGTTGCCGACTTCTATACCTGTATCTGTCTCGCTTACACCTACTACTTCACAAACTATTTTCATCGATACTCCTACTGCTTCGCAATCTGTTCCTACCTCTACTGTGTTCTCTACGTCTGCAAGTGTATTAACTCCACTTTCTGTACGTCGAAAAATAACTGATTCTGTTGCTAATATTCTGTCTCCTTTATATAAATCCTTAATTAAGACTCCTACTTCTGATTCAGTTCAGAGACGTAGTCAGCTACCAAGTACTGAAGAACGGGGAGTTTTAGATTCCACGGCTCTCAGATGGATTACGAAAGTTAGAAGATATAATACGAGAGATGTATTAGATACGTTTATGCAGTGGAAGGAACCAACGCAACGATACGTCTTTGATGAGATGTGCTCGTTGTTACGTGAGGAAATAGAGGAAGATGATGTTGAATCAGACTTGGAAGATTTAATTAAGGTGCAAAAAGAGTTTGCTGCAGGAATGATAGTGGGTGATAATATAAAAGAAGCGATGGAACTTATTTTGAGTTTTAGGAATGATCCATCTCTTCGTTCGCCGAGAGATTTAGAGAAAGGTAAAATGAAGCTAAGTCGCCAATATCCTATGAGGGAGGTTCCTCCAATCTGGCGCGAAGCAATACAACGTGATGATAATGCAGGTATTGCAGCTGCTCCAGCACAGTTCCAACGAGTGTGGATACACATTCCATGGAAACGAGCTGAAGTGCTAGCAGTGAAACAGGCCTTACCAGATCCGCGTAAGAATCCAGCCGGATATTACAAGGAATTGACACAGACAGTTGAAGCTTGTATAATGAACTTAGCAGACATCGATATGTTATTTGGCAATGTAGTTCCACAACCAGTGTGGGCTAAAATTCGTAGAGAGGATCATCAAGCAGCCTTAGGTGGTGATTGGGCAGCTATCACTGCAGCGGATGGTCAGCAAACGGGTGGTGCAAAACCCGAACCCCTAATTGCTAATCTTCCAGGTAGAATAATTGACTTAATGAAGACTCTGATGCCTGCGTTGCGTGTTAATTGGGATAAATTATCCGCATGCAAGCAAAAGAAAGATGAAAGTGTCTCCGACTTCTTCACGAGGTTCGAAGAGACTTTTGTAGACCATAGTGGTCAGGATATGAGCACTGAAGGAGGACAGAGATTGTTTGTCGATAAATTTGTGCATAATTTGTTACCTGAATTATGCAATAAATTAAAGGATTCAGAGAGTGCGTGGGCTGTTTCCACAACTGCGCAAATACTTGCGACTGCGCAGTACTACGAAAATAGGGATAAAGAGGAAAAGGAGAAATCAGAGAAGAAAACGAAAGATTTAAAGACTAAAGTTCTTTTACAGCAGGCGTATCCGCCTCGCACGAACCAGACTAATATGCAACAGAATTCGTATCAAAGGACAGATTATAGTTCAACCAGGCCTCAATATCAGTGGAATCAGTGTGCGTACTGTAAGAAAGAGGGTCACTACAAGAATGAATGTCCGATCTTAGCGCAAAATAATGCAGCAGCAGCTCAGAGAGGTCGTGGTGGTTTTGCGCAGAATTCTAGAGGTCGAGGGCGAGGTGCTATGCCTCCGCAAACGAATGATCGTCCCTCTAATCACTTTGATCAACGAAACGTACAGTCAGCTCAACAGAATAGATCTCAGCAATATCTTGTTGAGGATTATTGTGAAGTTGATGAGGGATTTCAGCAAAATGGGTACTAGGACAGCCATGGACAGAGAGAGGGAGTAGTATCAGTTCCAGTGGATCAGAGTGGGCCTTATGTCGCAGTAGCAACATCAGGTGTAGTCGAACCGTTTCTGTTGGATACTGGTGCCGCAAAAAGTTCTATAATTCATGCGAAACTCCCTGGCGCACCTTTGTCTGGCTCAACAAATGTTTCCGTAGGTTTTTCAGGCGCCCCTGTTTACAACCCGATATCTAATCCTTTGTCTGTTTCTGTTGGACCATGCCAATTGAAAGCACCCTTGATTTTGACGACAGGTTGTAATGAAAATCTGCTTGGTTTAGATTTGTTAAAACGACTATATGCGACATTGTACTGTTCTCCGGAAGGGGTACAGCTTACTTTGGGTAAAAAACTCACTTCTCCGATGTACTTGTCAATGGACGCACTCCCGCCAGAGCTGCGCTCACTCCCTGATTCTCTTTGGGCGACTGGTCCTAATGATGTAGGCCTTTTAGAAATACCACCGTATGTAGTAACTTTGAAAGCAAATGTAAAATTTCCCAGAATTCCTCAATATAAAATATCGAGTGAAGGAGAACGTGCACTTTTATTGATTGTGCAAGATTTGATTAAGAAAGGTGTGGTTGAAGAAACTCGAGGAAATGTTTGTAATAGTCCTGTATTGCCAATTCTGAAACGAACTGATCCTACGAAGCCTCCAGTATATAGGTTTGTCATAGACCTTAGAGAAGTTAATAAGATTGTGGTTCCGCAGTTTCCTGTGGTTCCAGACATTACTGCCTTGTTAACATTGATTCCTGCTACAGCCAATTGGTTCTCAGTCATCGACTTGAAGAATGCCTTTTTCAGCATTCCGATAGCCGAGGAAAGCAGGGATATTTTTGGCTTCTGTCTAGGAGGTCGAAGCTTCAGATTTAAACGCGCTCCACAAGGCTACTGTGAGAGTCCATCTATTTACAGTCAAGCATTAAAAAGTCAGTTAGATTCTTTTGTCCTTCCTCCAAGTTCTGCCCTAGTACAGTACGTAGATGATCTTTTAGTGGCTGCCGATGACAAGGAAACTTGCAAAGCAGCTACAGTATCGTTGTTGCATCATTTGTCTGATTTGAATCACAAGGTGTCACCTTCCAAGATGCAATACTGCTGCCAAGAAGTGACCTACTTAGGTCATCTCTTGTCAAAGGAGGGAAGGAAGTTAACCCCAGAAAGAATAAAAGCAATTACGCAAATGAGTGTTCCACGCACACAGAGAGAAGTACGTGCCTTTTTAGGTATTACCTCCTACTGTAGGCAGTGGATTCCAAATTTTTCTCTTTTAGCGAAACCATTGGTAGCTTTGACTGGGAAAAATGTTCCGAGTCCGGTGCCATGGTCTGATGAATGTCAAGAGAGTTTTACCGAATTACGAAAAGCCTTGTGTTCAGCTCCTGTATTGGGTACACCTGATTACAGTAAACCATTCACGCTCTACGTTCACGAGAGAGAAGGTTGCGCGTTGAGTGTCCTGACACAGAAGTTTGGTGATAAACAACGCCCTTGTGCGTATTTCTCATCAACATTAGATCCGGTAGCTAGAGCGTTGCCTAGTTGTTTGAGGGCTACAGCGGCAGCTGCGGCTTCCATTCGGCAATCTGCTGGTTTGGTGATGAACAACATGCTAGTGGTCATGGTTCCTCATGCAGTGGATACACTCATGAACCGAACGAAGACACAACACCTTACTAGTGCGAGATTATCTGGTTACGAACTGACACTACTAGCGAGTCATATTCAGATCAAAAGGTGTAATGTATTGAATCCAGCAACGCTGTTGCCGACTGATCAAGAGTCGAGTGATTCTGAGCCACATGACTGCTGTTTTAAAACGGAGGAAGAGACAAAAGGACGCATCGATTTGAAAGATACTCCGTTACCCGATCCGGATGGTACGCTGTATGTGGACGGGTCATGTTTTAAATTGGAGAATGGTGATGTGACTGCTGCTTATGCAGTAACGACTTTGAAGACGATTGTGGAGACTGCAAGAGTGAGTCAGAATTCTGCCCAAGCTGCAGAATTAATAGCTCTAACGAGAGCATGTGTTTTAGCTGAGGGAAAGAGAGTGAATGTGTTCACAGATAGTCAGTACGCATTTGGCGTGGCCCATAGTTTTGGCCGGTTGTGGAGAGAAAGAGGTTTCATTACGTCCCATGGGACTAAGATTCAACATGGTCAGCTAGTTAACGACTTGTTGGAATCTCTAACCTTGCCAACTGAAGTTGCAATTGTAAAGTGCAGTGCTCATAAAGCAATCACGGATGATGTTGGACGTGGGAATGCTTTTGCTGATGAAATTGCTAAACAGACAGCTAGAGACGTGATGAGTAGACTGTATGTTGCAACGTCTGCAAGATGGATCGCTGAGTCTGGGATGTGTGAAGATACAATGGAAAGTGTGAAGGAGATTCAGAGAGAAGCAACTGAGGAAGAGAAACGTGTATGGAGAGAGAGTACGGGCAAGTTGGACTCGAATGGATGTTGGATTGATTTGACAGAGCAGCAGCGTTGGATGTTGCCCGATGCGTATGTGCTTGCAGTAGTGACAATGGCGCACGGAGTAGCGCATATAAGTTCTAAAGGTATCTGTAAGATGTTGGCTCCGGTCTGGAAGAATGATGGGATCAGTAAGTGTGCAGAGAGAGTGGTGAAAAATTGTATGGTGTGCTTGATGCATAACCCTGGCAAGGGAACTCCAACTCCAGCTGGTCATTTCGCTCCTCCTTCCTGTCCCTTTGAAGTGATTCAGTTAGACTTCATTCACATGGAACGCTGTAATAATTTGAAATACGTCTTGGTGGTGGTTTGTGCTTTTTCCAGGTGGATAGAAGCATACCCACTGAAGGACAATACTGCCTTATCAACTGCCAAAATTCTTCTCAAAGAATATTTCCCTAGATTCGGTATGCCACGGATTGTATGGTCAGATAACGGAAGTGAGTTTATAGGGAAAGTTATGCAGAGTGTATGTGCAGGCCTAGGTTTGAAACAAAAATTTCATAGTGCGAACCATCCCCAGTCAGCTGGTCTAGTGGAGGGTTATAATGGCACCCTCAAGCTGAAGATAGCTAAGATACAAGCATCCACAGGTTTGGCTTGGCCAGACGCACTTCCTTTGGCTCTGTTATCCACAAGAGCGACTGTACATTCTCGAGTGGGGCTTAGCCCTTACGAGATTGTATTTGGTCGTCCTGCCAATATTTGGGGGGTGCCAAGACCAAGGGAGTTCAGACAGCTGGAATATCCTATGTTGATAGACTACCTTTACGACTTGACTGCTAAATTGAGTCTTATTCATCAACAGGTTTTCGATGCACTACCAAAGCCTCCGGAGAGTCCAGGGCATCAACTGAAACCCGGCGACCAAGTGGTGGTCAGAAATTTTGCGAGGACAAAGAATCTTCAGCCCCGCTACGTCGGCCCCTTCCAGGTCCTACTGACAACGAGGACAGCAGTCCGTGTAGCTGGCCGCAAACACTGGGTACACGCGTCACATGTAAAGCGTGTACCCTTGCCGCTACCTTACGACGACTGGGTGAAAAAGGGAATTGGTGCCTCCGAAACTGACAGCACACCAAAGTTTATTCCTTTCAGCGATGCCAAATTGATTACTGATACTCCAAAATCTGACTCTCCTCCTGAAAAGACTCTTTTGAACACTGAACATTTGTCTCCAGCATCAGAAGACACTTTGCTATCTGCGAACTTAAACACTACAACAGCTGCTAATGATACACTATTTTCCGATCAGACGATACCTGCGAAACAGAAATACAATTTGAGAAAACGTAAAACGGACAAATAAAGCAGGCAACTGCATATTGTGATTTTTGATATATTGAACATTTGATATTGAACATTTGCCTTCAGCCAGGAAGTTTGCTATTGTTTGTTTTTTTAATTGCCTTGCCGTCTGGGTAGCCGTAGGGTCGTGGCTGTGTGCCTAGTTTGAATTTGCAGGGGTCTGACACAAGGTCGATCTTTCTGTTGGTTCTGGGAACTCCCAGGGCTGACAGAGGCATTTTCATCTACGTACACATCATCAGTGGTCGCGAGCGGATTGTAGAAGATGGAGCTTCCTGCGCTGCAACGAGAAAATGTGATTTATGTTCGCAGAAACAGACTGTACAGAATTCTTCGTAGCAAATGCTTTTTGATGCAATGTGCCGTTACATTTTTGATTATTTTAGCAACACTGGTGGGTGGAATCGTCTTTAGTATAAATCTGATTTTTGTGCCAGTTACTACAGTACCTCCCCTTGATCCTGCTACTTCTACTGTTTCTTCTATACACTCTTTTCACTCGTTTCCTGAACATGAGCAAGCCCGACGTACAGAGTTCATTAACAACACTTTTGTACAGCTCTTGCACCAACACCAACTGGTAGTTAACACTACAGACTGCTGGGTGTGTGGCTTGATACCCCACACTATGGATAAAGGTATTCCTTATCTGGTTTTGCCTTTCAGCTACAATGGATCATTTCAGGCCCTTCAAACCATCTTTGCTTATGCCCTTGAAACCTATCCTCCGCGTCCACCACGTTCCACTAGATATAACTCTGCCAACAAAGCTTTAGTCCAGGGAATTATTGACATGATCAAGGATGTCAATAATACTCCATCATACCCTAGAGACGAACTACGAGTGTATTTGAGTTGGAATACTTCAGAGTATCGCCTTAGTTTAGGAGAAAGCAAGCGTAAAAGCTCAACTCCAATCTGGGTCGTACCTCACCGAGGTCAGGTCTGTTTGCAAGGTAATGGGAGAAATCCGAGAGCTCAGCTAGGGAGGAGTGAGTGCGTTGAGACTTATGTGTTTCCGGCTAACTCTTCCCCTGCCTTCCTTACTGCTAGGGGTACCTATTTCATTTGTCGAGACCGAGCTTATACATGGTTGCCTGCTGACTTTTCAGGTTCATGCTATATTGCTCGATTGCTGCCTCCAACATACACTGCTTCATCTGATTACCACAGAACCAGAATAGCAAGAGGTGTCTTCAGTAAGGAAGATACTGCTGGTCAGGAAGCTGGAGACTTCTTCAAAGGCTTCCTTCCGTTTTGGGGGCCTATGGCCAATAGTAGAAACATACGTCAGCTAACACGGGTAGTTGAATCTACTATTACCGAAACTGCTGGTGCCCTTAGCAATCTGACAGCTGAGCTTCAAGCGGACAGACTCATGACGTTGCAAAACCGTATGGTTTTAGACGTTATCCTTGCAGACCGAGGTGGGGTATGCAGAATGATCCAATCGAGCTGCTGTGTCTTTATTCCTAATAATGCTCCAACAGTCTATGAGGCGATCTCTAAGCTACACAAGATTTCCGACTCTATACACATAGAGAAGGGAAACTGGTCCTTTATGGAGTGGTTTTGGACTATGATCTCAGCGTGGGGATGGAAGGTTCTAATGGTCATCGGTGTCATCTTAGTATTCCTGTTTTCATGCTGCCTGATTATCCAGTGTGGTCCTGCTCTGTGTAGTCTTTGCGCTGCAACTTGTCTCAGAAAACCACCTGCGTTTGGAGAAAAGGCACGAGAAAGGATGATGATACAACAACATGTCACTGACCTGATGAGTATAGAACTAGACTCTGATATAGACTGAGTAATTGCCTATGTAAGGGCAAAAGGAGGGTCTGAGGTTCCGTGACGATTTGAACCCGTGTTTTCAAGTTTGTCGGAAATACATAATATTAGTATCAGCGAACCGCAAATGATCCATTTAGCATATCCTGGTGTTTTCGCTACGATACGAGCAAGAGCACTCCTGTTATGAACACATTTCTGATCTACCCATGGCATCCATCTTAGATCATGGCAGCCATTTTGTGTTTCTTGCCCTCACATATGCAATAACCTCTGATCACTTCATTTCGATTAAGGACACGTAGCCTTAGCCGGAGATTCACCTCTTTCATGACACGTACACCTTAAACCAGATCACGCTGAAGCTGCATGACTCGACAAAGGCTGCCTCCTCTGCCCGAGGCCAGCCCACCTGAACTGGTTTTCCTGTCCATTGTCCTGATCATGATTAGGCGGCCGAAGCTGGTAGCCTTGCCCATTTACAACCCACAAACATCTCTTATCCCGCTTTTCTATCTCCTGCACCTGGCTCTGCTCCTTTCCTTCTGGGCCTTTATTAGGGGGAGGTAACGAACTTTACGATGAGGCGGTCCGGCTCTTGAATGCAATATTGACAAGGGATTGTGATGGACTAGTGGGAACCCCTCTTCGTGATGTTTGGCATCAGATATTATCGACAGTTCCTGTGTAACGCCAAATATTTATTGTTTAAGACACAAAGGTTTGGGAATGTACTGACATGTGAAATATTTGCCTGAAGCACAATTTTTGGTATATAAGGAGCAACCCTCAATGTACAAATCGAACAGGCTCCTAGTCTCTGCCCGTGTGTAGATTCTGTGACTTCTGTGTCCCTGCAGTAATAAACCTTTGGTCTTTGACGCCACCATCGAGAAGCCCGTGTTTCTGTTCATTTGCGCACCAAGGCAGGTGGAACTCCGGGGTCTTTGGGTGTTGTTCCCTGACACCTCTGGACGGAACCAAAAAGTCCAGAACTCCAGTAGAGTGGCGTAGAGTGGCAGAGAGTGCAGTGTTGCAGAGTAGACTCATAGAGTGCGGTGGCCTATAGTAGAGTGGCATAGAGTTCATTGGCGTAGAGTGCAGTGACATAGAGTAGAGTGGTGCAGAGTAGAGTGGTGTAGAGAGCAATGGCGTAGAGTGCAGTGCCTTAGAGTAGAGTGGTGCAGAGTAGAGTGCCGTAGAGAGCAGTGTATATTATAGTAGAATAGATTGGCCTAGAGTGCAGTGATATAGAGTATCATTTTGTAGAGTACAGTGGCATAGAGTGTTGCAGAGTAGAGTATAGTGGTATATGGTGCAGAGTAGAGTGGTGAAGAGTGCAGTGATATAGAGTAAATCATTTTTGAGTAAAGTGGTGTAGAGTGCATTGGCATAGAGTGCAGTGCTTAGAGTAGAGTGCAGTGGCCTAGAGTAGAGTGGTGCAGGTAGAGTAGAGTGGCACAGAGTGGAGTGGTGCAGCATAGATTGCAGTGATGTAGAGTGAAGTGGCATAGAGTAGAGTGGTATGGCGCAGAGTGGAGTGGCACTGAGTGCAGTGGCGTAGAGTAGATAGTTTAAGAGTAGAGTGAAGTGGTGTAGAGTAAAGTGGCAAAGCGTGGAGTGGTGCACGGTCGAGTGGAGTGGCATGGAGTGCAGTGTCATAGTGTGCAGTGGTACAGAGTAGATTAGTGAGCGTGGAGTGAATTGGCATATAGTACACTGCCGTAGAGCAGAGTATAACAGAGTAGAGTTTAGATTGAAGTGGCGCAAAGTGGAGTGGTGCAGAGTGGAGTGCAGTGGCGTGTAGAGTGGAGTATGCATGGAATGGCGGTGCACAGTTATGACAGAGAACACATCTTCAATTAAAATTACATTTACCTTTGCACAGACATACTTTTTTACTGATGAACGTTTGCAGAGCACACATGATATGTGGAAATGTCATCACCTAGTTTATTGATTTGTTTTTACTGTAATAAAATATTTGTTGCCATCACACTTCACAGTCTTCATCCAGCACACCTTCAGTAGCCAGCATGATTGTCACATACATCCTCTCACTTTGAAGTGAGAGAAAGAAAAGTAAACAACAAGCTTCCTGAAAGACAAAGCCTGACATTTGGCATCTGTGTTGAATGCAAAGCAAATGTGCCAGACAAGATAAAGACTAGATTTAAAGGCCTGTTTACAGAACTTGAACAACGATGGAAGGATACAATAAATAAGGTTTGGCCCAAGGGTGGGATGAACTCAAGCTGGACAGCCTAAAACAAATAAAGCCAGTATATACAAAGCAAGGAAATAGGAGCTACAAAACACAAAGCGAAGGGTAAGCTAGGGGTGGGATGCTTTCCCAGGGAAGCTTACAGAATGTCCCTAAAATGCCATTAGCAAACCAGACAGCCCAGCTGTCTGGTAGGCTTCGACCTAAAAAGCCTGTGTGCAAGTGAACGGCTCTTTGAGAGCATACCGTATATTGAAGTTCTATGGGCAGAAAGGAGGATCGGACAGGAACAGGGAGCATTCCTCCACAACAAGAGGAGAAACAGGCCACCAATGGTCTATTTATTCCCACTTTGTTCAGCCTAGGGCTAGTCTTCAGGATATAATGTCCACTGTATCGAATACAGCAGAGAGATGCAAGCAGACTGTGCCGGACACGCCCTTCTCCTTTAAAACTGTTCTTAACTCATCCATTTCCAATATGAGGGCCATTTCAAAACCTCTGCCAGGGTCAAAGCCTTGCTGCCAGGGTGCCATAATATTGGATTCTTCTGGGTAGTTAGATAATTCTCAAGTAACTATTCTTTCCAAAAGCTTGCCACATGCTGGAAGTAGGGACATTGGGCGATAAGTGTCTGAGATCGTACTGTCCCGCGTATCCTTCTTAAGGAAGTAATGACTACACTTTCCATTGCACCAGAACCATCCCTACTCCTAATGATAAATCTCTTCTATTTGCAGAACAGAGAGTGGGCACACATTATCTGGTAATCAAGACTAAATATTTTGAAGGTGTAGTATTTATAGTTGCTGGTGAAACAGACTATGCATAGATTCGATCTACTCGGCCCCCGTCTACTGTAATATGGTCTATGCTCCAAATCCATTTACAAACTACAGAATCCTGCCCCTGCCATCTGCAGCCTGATACACCCAGATAATTTCACCCCAGTATCGATGCCCGATCAGCTCAGTTTTGGCCACAAAATGATGTATAGTATTATCCTAGGGTACCTAGTGAACCTTCCAATCTATGCAAACAACCAGCTCTCTAGGTTAAGGTACCTACAATGAACTATTCTTCTTCCCGGCTGAGTATTTTAGACATATGGAGGACAAGCTCCCCAACAGAAGACTCAGACCTCTGAAGTTACTCTTCACCTGAAAGCTGAAGACTTCATGGTGTTGGTATATGGGTTGGGTGGATTGTTGAATGGTTTTTAGAGGTTTCCTGAAGGGTATTGAACCAGAATATCGTGGCCTGACTATCGTTTAACAAAAATATTGTGTCCAAAAAAAAATCCAAAAATATTGCCCCATTGGAGTTAATAATAGAAATACTGGACATGAGAAAATCAATGGGAGCAACTGCAAATTATGCCCACAAACTTGAAACATGGTCACCAGGGGTGATTTTAAAGTTGTACAACTCCTTCTGTATTTCTAAGGTTTTATGTGGAAGTGAGATATTTTTTTTTTGGCAGTCAACAAAATAAATACCTCAGATGAATTTTGAAAGTACCACAGGGCACCCCCTCGTATACCATCCATGAAGGATTCGGAATGAAGTATATAACGGGTTTGGTGGCTGTTAAACTCTTGTTATGTTGGGTGAAGATCTGGTCTAGACAGGAAGCAGTCTTTAACCGACTAGTAATTCAGGACTGCCTCTCACTCGACAATGCATTAAAAATCCCATGGTTAAGATAAGTTAAGGACACCCTCATGGCTCTGGGCAGAGAGATATCTTCATGAGATATGACACTGTGACACGTCAGGACAGGAATATTGTTTTTTTAAATATGCCATGGCTGCCAGGGAGGAAAGCAAACTTAGGAAACCCATGGTTAGCGGGCACGTCTTGGTGAAGTCCATGCAAAGCATGGAGTCTTATTTAATGATGTTAACAAATGCACATGAAAGATTTTTAATTACCCGTTTTAGATTGAACATGCTCCACCATTTTTTGGCATCTCCCCCCGGTTTTGTTTCACACATAGAGGATGGAGGGCCCTGTGGCTGCGACAATGGGTCAACAAAAACATACAATTACAGAAGGGCCCTAGGGCATGTTTATAGACCTAAACACGGACACAGCCCCCAACAGTATACTTAAACAACAATAGGTGTCCATGGGTCTCTGCAATCAACTATACGTCCTGTATATGGCAAGAATCTAACACAACTAAATGGGTCTCCAGAGGATACCCTACATTTTGTATTCCTTTGTAAATATTTTACGCACCCTAGGCAACTGTTTCTTAAACCGCTTTTAAAGGAAATTAGATGTAGGCATGCCCGCGGAGCTCTACTGTTTTTACAACTTTTGCCAAATGATCACATGCTTTTTAGTGTTACTTACTTTTTAAGAGCAGCACTAAAGTCACAACATTCTAGATGTGACTGAAAAGTATAGGGGGATCTGCAATATTGCTCAGTCAATGGGACATGCTCATAAAAATGAATTTTATGTGGTTTTTAACTGTGGTATTTTTTATGGCTTGAATTACTGTACACTTGTTCATCTTGATTTGTATTTATATTTTTACCTGATTGAGGGTGATGACGAATATTTACTTGACCAACTTGAGATCTTTGCACACTTAAGTGACATATTGCTAACAAATGATTTTGATGCTGTCTTTTAATCTTTTTAATGTTTTTTCTTTTATGGCTGTGACTACTGATTATTTTTATTATTAATAATCATAGAAAATCAGACATTCTAGATGTGACTGAAAAGTACAGGGGGATCTGCGATATTGCTCAGTCAACGGGACATGCTTGTACAAATGAATTTTATGTAGTTTTTAACTGTAGTCTTTTTTACGGCTTGGATTATTGTACACTTGTTCATCTTGATTTGTATTTATATTTGTACCTGATTGAGGGTGATGACTGATATTTACTTGGCCAACTTGAGATGTTTGCACACTTAGGTGACATGTTGCTAACAAATGATTTTGATGCTGTCTTTTTATATTTTTTAATGTTGTTTCTTTTATGGCTGTTACTACTGATTATTTTTATTATTAATAACAATAGAAAATCAAATCGACGCCCAGTGGACTGATATTTTTGCAAACAATAATTAAGCCACAATATTTATGTCAGACAATACATTTCTTACTGATATTCTGACATACAACCTTCCTATAGTACAGGAGCTTGCCCATGAAGCGGTGTCTTTGGATTGTATTCCATAGCTTTTCTGCTGGTGCTGAGATGTGAGCAGCGCATAGTAATATTTTCATGATAGAAAGGGGATGCTAGGGGAAGACCAGAGTCAACTGTAGAGGTCATAGTACGGATTTGGCTAATTTGACTTGTAGGAGTTTGGTCCCGGTTTGATGAATAACTTATGCATAACGCATAATATCTGGTAGGTAATGTGGGTGTGGCGCCATAAACCCACTGTCACTTGAGGCACTCTAGCATGGATGGACGCTACTCCGCCAAGCTGAGATTTTACAGCCGCACTCAGCTTACCACTAATATTATACTGCCCGCTGGTAAGCAGACGACTCATCTACTCGACACTTGACCTGCTTGCTTAGAGTCTTTGACTGTGAATATAATTTGAATCACAAACCTATTGTTAATAACTCTTTACACTCTTGATTATTCTGAATCAACATTTTTGTAAACCGTTAGCCCTGAGGAAGTCATTAAAGTGGCGAAACATATGGTACTCAAACTGAATATTTACAAGGTCATGTAAAGAGGATCTGCAATATAGTTACATTTGGGCTTTGACTCAAGAGGAGTGCTAAGGAGATAAATGCTGTAACATGGGTGTGGGAAGATATTGAGGTCATGCAAGGCCGGAAGGATGTGGTCTCTTGTGGTTATATGTAGAAGCAGCCTTGCTGAAGTCCCTCTGTATTCTAGGTTATCGGGCCTGCAGAAAGTGTTTTGGCGTAACATATATGGAACAGTAAAATAGCTGAATTACTGTGAGGTTTGGGGGATTGTTAGGAAATGAAAGATTTGCCTTAATGTCCTGCGCAGGAAGACCATCTTTCAAATGCAGAGTTATCTGCGGTATCCGTGACAGGCCAGTGTCTATCCAATCGCCTTGCTTTCTCACTATGTTTGGAAGGGGAGAGTGCCAAGATCTTAGCAATGATGGTCTGAGTTGGCGTTTGAGCAGTAGGTGCCTTTTCCCACAAGGGAAGTATCATTTTATATCTGCGTTTAGCATCAGATGCATTTCTCTTTGGAACTCACTGATCCACCTAATGTTGCCTGTTTGTAATATTCTGATATTTGAGGATAGTTTATATAGCTTGAGCATAGCCGCAGCAGGCAAGCGTAAAAGTGTAGAGGATTCAAGCAGAAAAGTAGCAGGGAGACTATTTGCGGTGTTTCTGACAAACTCATTGGCAGAGTATAGTTTTGTGCCGCAGATTCTCAAGAGCCGAGTTTATGAAAACAGTGAGGTTCATAAATATCTACAAAGCCACAGAGAGAAAGACCAAGTAGAATGTCTGCAACTGACCCATTGTCATTAGCTTCATTCTCATCCAATGAAATCTTTTTTCTTAGCTTTACTTGTTAAGGTTTGTAGACTAGCATGTCTGTGAGGTTGTAACATTCGCATCATTTTTTAGTCCTCTTTTCATGAGGGTAGTTATATTAGGTGAATTGTTGATTTTTTTGTAGTTTTCATACTATTGTATTCTTATTACAAAAGCAGGGCTTGGGGCAAGAAGTCACATGAAGTTTCATAATATATTCCTTTTGGTAAAATGAGCTTCTCTAACTGTGGATCATTGACACCGTGTTCATTGCTGTAAGCATGGCACGCTGATCCTGTTTTATCTATCATTACTTGACCGTCCACATGGGTATGGGCACAATGGCGTGATTCACCAGTTCTGGTTCTCTTTCTATGCAATACCCTGATTAGTTGCCTCTGTACTCAGCCAGAGAAGACCTAGGGCCATATGTATCAAGCAAATTCCCATTCGCAAAGGCCCGTAATTCTCAGAATTTCGATTTTGTACATACATACCTATTGGCAATTTTCAAATAGCGATTTCTTAAAAATCGCTATTGGAGAATCGCAAATCAGGTTGATGATACATATGGCCTCCTCCAAGCCCTTGGAGCTTGGAGGAGTTGGATGTGCTTCCATGCCTGATGTCCTGGTGACCCGTTGCTTACCACTCACTAACTCAGCCGGCAGCAAGCATCCTCCCTGCCTACTTATGAATCTCCTCGTGTTACGTGCAGACCATGCTGTGGCAGTGCATTGGGAACATCTGCTGGCCACCTCAGCTGTTGTGTAGGCTTTCCTGCACCAAAGCAGCCTCTGAGCTCCTTTTCTGTAGCGAGGAAGAAAATGTGTGCTGTGCAGCATCATGCAGTTGAATTATATTTCCATGTGGGAGCCTCCAACTAACCTGTGTATTGTATTGTATTCTATTGTAATTGCATTTATATTGCGCTTACTACCTCTGATGAGGCGTCAAAGCACTTTTTCCGGCGAGTGGCACGCTACTCTGGAACCAATAAAGGATTAGTGGTGAAATATGAAAGTAATGTGAGTGGTGGATCCGTTAGTCAGTTATTTGGATTGAGAAGGATAGTGGAGGGATAGAAGAGGGTAAACAAGTTTGCATTTATAAAGCGGTTGCTACCCTGATGGGGTGGTGTGGCGGTGGATGTGTAGGTGCCACCCGTCCGGTGAGTGTTGTGCTCCCATCCCACAGAGGTAAGCAGCTCTTCAGTGTACAGTTGCTGAAAGGGGCCTTAGAAGTCCATGGCAGTGTGCATAAGGGAGACTATTCCTTCTGACTCCTCATTATAAACATATTCTATAAAGGTAGAGGCATCTGTGCCGATGCCTCTAGGCCGAACTCTGACTTCTGTATGGGAAATTCCATAGGCTTAAATAGGAAGAGCTTTGCCCTTTATATGGGGCTGTTTCACATTCCCAAAGAAATAGAAGAGGAGAATCCACACTTCTAAATGCGACTATTTCACAACAGTGACGTACACATGGGGAGTCTTGGCTTCTATACCAGACTGTGCTGAGGTTTACAGCTGGTGGAAGCTGGTTGTAAGAGAGGTGCACAGACATTTTTACTGATACCCCTGGGAGAGAAGTTTACTGACCCTCTCAGTAAAGCTATGTAATCCCACCTTACTGGGACCCCTCACTACTCCAAACACGAGGGTTGTGCACATGGAGTCGCTGTGCCTTGTGAATGGGGTCCTCTGAGACAACTCATTGCATGGTAGACAAGATGGCGGTTCCCCACAAGAGGTCAACATTGTTTTGTATTCCCTTCGAGCAGTCTCTGAAGCCTGTGCCTTGGAGACCACATGGTCATTTTAACCATGTTGGACTTCTTTAATTGTCATCTTGCTCGCGCACCGGCTTGGAAACAAAAGGCTGCCCTAAACTGTTTTGATCAAGCTGGAAAATATAAATCATCTGTAGACAGTTATGTTTCCATAACTGCCTGGGATTGCTTACCCTTGATCAGACTGTGTACTTTAAATCAAGCTGAATCCACATTATTGTGGCTATCTGTGCCTTCCCTTTGGTGATGTGTAGAGATCGGTGTTGCAAAAAGGGAGAGATCCCTCTTGGAAAGTCTGGATTGTATCCTCAGCAATATACAAACCTTTTACCATTCAGTACTTGGCCTTTGCATTTAGTGTAGAAATGCCTATGGCGACATGCTCTACACTGTGTTTGTGAGAACTAGGGGGCATATTATCAATGAACAGCGTTAAATTATCGCCTCTTTAGCAGCAGGAAGCTGACGCTAAAACGGCGATAATGGGCTTGATAATATGCCGTAGAGAATTCCAATAGAAGCCCATGTTAACACCAGAACATGGGCATCTATTGGAATTCTCAAGGGCATATTATCAAGCCCATTATCACTGATTTAGCTGCAGTTTCCTGCCGCTAAAGTAGCGATAATTTTAACGCTGTTCCTTGATAATATGCCCCTAGGATGTTTTTTCAAGGTGCCACACCTTTTCTGGGAGTAACTTTTTACTAATTTCCAAGGAACTGGCCTAGTAATGCAGCATATGTTCTTACATTCACACTAGACTCCTAAAGAACGCTGCAGCCCAGATCAGAATACGTGTCTGATTTTGGCACTGCGGTTTTAGCAGCGGGCCCCAACAGTAGACCAGTTGCAGCTATAAATCTCCAACAATCTGTGCCCTTTGTTACTGCCCTCCATCCCCAACCTAACCACCAAATTTTTGACTTCATTAGAAGAACCCACAAACTTTAACCTTGGATTAAGCTTCTTTGCCTATGTTTTTTACCGGCTTGGCCTGCCAGTTCACTTTATGATTAATGGTGTTTTGAAATGTGTGGTCTTTTTGGCCACTGCGCCTCTCACCAGGCCGGGTCACCCCCTTGCTCCTCCTGCTCCTGCCTGCCAGCCTTGACGCCTTGCTCCGCCGCCGACGCCCCCCTGGCCCCCTGAGCGGCCCAGCCACAGCAGAGCCGCCCGCTCGCCAGTTTCCCGCCGCAGCTCGCCACAGGCCCCACCCACCACCGGCCCATTGGCTGAGCCGCTCCCGCCGTCCAGCTGACCCGCCCTCACGTCCCCCTTCTTAAGGGGACAGCAAGGAGTGCTCGGAGTGACCGCTGCGCCTCTCACTAGGCCGGGTCACCCCCTTGCTCCTCCTGCTCCTGCCTGCCAGCCTTGACGCCTTGCTCCGTCGCCGCCGCCCCCCTGGCCCCCTGAGCGGCCCAGCCACAGCAGAGCCGCCCGCTCGCCAGTTTCCTGCCGCAGCTCGCCACAGGCCCCGCCCACCACCGGCCCATTGGCCGAGCCGCTCCCGCCGCCCAGCTAACCCGCCCTCACGTCCCCCTTCTTATGGCGCTCCCAGAGCGACCGCACCTGGATGAACGCCTCTTCAGCACCCGACATCGCCATCGCCATCCCAGACGGCTACAAGATCATCCGAAGGGACCGCATCAACCAGACCGGAGGAGGCATCGCCATCATCCACAGGAACACCATCCGCATCACGACCACCACCGACGACACCCTCGCACCCGCCGAGCACCTGCACTTCCAGGTCCACATCAACCCCAAGACCACCCTCAGAGGCACCCTCATCTACAGACCCCCGGGACCACGCACACAATTCAGCGAAGACTTCGCCGACTTCATCAGCCTGCACGCCCTCCTCTCCACTGACTACATCCTCCTCGGGGACCTCAACTTCCACCTGGAGAACAACAACGACCGCAACACCACCACCCTGCTGGACAACCTGGGACTCAAGCAGCTGGTCACCACCCCCACCCACTACGCCGGACACACACTCGACCCCATCTTCTCATCCAGCAAGGACATCGCCTTCAGCCACGCCACCAGACTCCACTGGACGGACCACAGCTGCGTCCACTTCAGCTTCAGAAGGACCACGATCCACCACCACCAGCAACCAGCAACAGGTTGCACGCAGAAGCTGGAACAAGATCACAGCCGACCAGCTCGCGACCTCCCTGAGCATGAACCCTCCCACCAGCGCAACGAACCCAAGCCAGGCGGCCACCAACCTCGCGAAGTGGATCAGCAACAGCGCAGACGACCTCGCCCCTCTGAAGACCCCGCCTAGCAGACCCGGTAGCAAGAAAGCCCCATGGTTCACCAACGAAATCAAGAGCTCTAAGAAGAACTGCCGAGCCCTCGAGAGAACCTGGCGCAGAGACCCAACACCGGACAACATGACTGCCCTCAAGCTCGCCACCCGAAAACACCACCAACTCATCCACGCCACCAAGAGAACCGCATTCAAGGAATGACTGGACAATGACGCACACAACAGCAAGGAACTCTTCAACATCGTTAAAGAGCTCTCCAACCCCAACACCGGAAACAACGACATCACCCCTTCGCAAGACCTCTGCAACTCCCTCGCCTCCTACTTCCACAACAAGATTGCGGACATACACAACAGCTTCAGCACTCAACCAACGCACGCCACGACCGAACCACCGCCCTCCACCACCACCCTCCGCGCCTGGACCCCGATCAGCACCGAAGACACCGTCCGCACGATGAACTCCATCCACTACGGATCTCCTACCGACCCCTGCCCTCACCACATCTTCAACAAAGCCGACGCTGTCATCGCACCCCACCTGCGGGACATCATCAACACCTCCTTCGATACCGCTACCTTCCCAGAGAGCTGGAAGCACGCCGAACTCAGCGCTCTACTTAAGAAGCCATCGGCCGACCCCACCGACCTCAAGAACTACCGCCCCATCTCGCTGCTCCCGTTTCCTGCAAAAGTCATCGAGAAGACCGTCAACAAGCAGCTGGCCGCCTTCCTCGAGACAAACGGATCCCTCGACCTCTCTCAGTCTGGCTTCCGGGCCAACCACAGCACTGAGACCGCCCTGATCGCAGCCACCGATGACATCCAAGCACTGCTTGACAACGGAGAAACAGCAGCCCTCATCCTCCTAGACCTCTCCACGGCCTTCGACACTGTCTGCCACCGTACACTAGTGCAGCGACTCAGCAACGTCGGAATCCAGGAGAAGGCACTGGAGTGGATCATCTCCTTCCTCGCCGGAAGGACACAGAAAGTCCGCCTCCCCCCGTTCAGATCTGAAGCCACCAAAGTCATCTGCGGCGTTCCTCAAGGCTCCTCGCTCAGTCCAACCCTCTTCAACGTCTACATGAGTCCCCTCGCAGACATCGCACGCCAGCACAACCTCAACATCATCTCCTACGCCGACGACACCCAGCTGATTCTCTCCCTCACCAACGACCCCGCCACCGCCATAGCCAACCTTCACGAAGGGATGAAAGAGGTAGCAGAATGGATGAAGAACAGCCGCCTGAAACTGAACTCGGACAAGACGGAAGTCCTCCTCCTGGGATCCTCACCCTCCGCATGGGACGACTCCTGGTGGCCCCCCGCCCTAGGCAGCGCACCCAAACCAACAGACCACGCACGCAACCTGAGCTTCACCCTGGACTCCTCCCTCTCCATGACCAGACAAGTCAACGCCGTCTCCTCGTCGTGCTTCAACATCCTGCGCATGCTACGTAAGATCTTCCGGTGGATCCCCACCGAGACCAGGAAGACGGTCACCCAGGCCCTCGTAACCAGCCATCTGGACTACGGCAACTCCCTCTACGCCGGAACCACCGCCAAACTCCAGAAGAGACTCCAGCGGATCCAGAACGCCTCAGCACGACTCATCCTGGACATCCCCCGTCGCAGCCACATCTCCGGACACCTGAGAGACTTGCACTGTCTCCCGGTCAACAAGAGAATCACCTTCCGACTCCTCACCCACGCACACAAAGCCCTACACAACCAAGGCCCAGGATACCTCAACAGCCGCCTCAACTTCTACGCTCCCAAACGCCAGCTTCGATCGACCGGCCACGCCCTCGCCGCCGTCCCCCGCATCCGAAGAGCCACCACAGGGGGACGGTCCTTCTCCTACCTCGCCGCCAAGACATGGAACTCCCTCCCGACCCACCTCCGCCTGACCCAGGACCACCTCACCTTCAGGAAGCAACTCAAGACCTGGCTGTTCGAGCAGTAGCGGACCCCCCTCCCCTAGCGCCTTGAGACCCTCTGGGTGAGTAGTGCGCTATATAAATGCTTTGATTGATTGATTGATTTGGCACATGCTGTGCTCAGTCTCACTGAGATGGCATCCTCAGCACCCAATGCCATATAGAAGCTGAGACAAAGGACCAACAATTGATAGTACACCTGAGACCTTCTGGTCTTTATGTGTCTCATAAGTTACATTTATTTTAAAGTTTGTTGTTACAAATAAATAGCCCACGTTTCTAAAAGATATATTTTTGTCTGGGCAGTGAACTTTGGTGAGTTATTACTTTGTGCTATATGATATTTGAGTTCCAGACACTCTTCACCTCCAAGAGTAAGCCTTGACTTCCCCGACTTCACTACCCTTTCAAAAGTCACAACCCAACTAGGAATACTTGGTGACCAGTGAGCAGCGCAACAGTAGCGAAGCCTTGAGATTCCAGTGGTAAACGATGACTACTCACCAGAGGACTGCCTGTATCCACTCACTTTCCAGGACTGGCACATGAGATCAAACACCTTGTGCAGTCAACGCTTTCTTCTGTTTGGGAAGATCTGGCTGTGCCTAAAATACATCAGTTGTACCTCTGGATACTATGAGTATGAGTATTCAGTAAGACTTGCAGCTGACTTCCATCAGTGGTGTGGCCAAAGTCTATGCTGATCTTCTTCCATTATTTTGTTTTGTTTTCTGATCGTGATTATAGGTGGTAGTTTGTCCACTTGACCAGTCGCTTGACAGAAAAGACACTTGGAGATCGTCTACTACCAGGGCATCCACTCGTGTGCCAATCATCTGTGTATAGACCGTCACCACCTCTGGTCCCATGTGCTGGGATGAGAAATCAGCTGGATTGTCAGTACCCAGGCGACATGGTATCTTGAACCAATTTTGAAGTAACTATAGAATCCACTTATAGATTTGTGGGGTAGATGAGGTGCTTCTGCTTGCAACAGTGGTGTAAGCAGCTTGTTATTTGTGATGGTTCAGAAAGGATGTTCATAAGCACAAATAAATGTACTGGCAACATCCTGACAGGCCAGGAACAGGTAATCAGACAAAATATCAAAAAAAAAATATCGGAAAGACAAAATATCGAAGTAAAAATATCGAAGGTCACAAATATAGGTAAGCAAAAATATCGGATACAAAAATATCGGAATAGGTAAGTATAAAAAAATATCGAAAACAATAATATCGTTTGACAAAATATCGACAATACAAAATATCGTCTACTAATGGAAATAATCAATAGTATAGGAAAAAGTAAAATAATTGTACATAAAATGTAGTTAAAAAGGAGTATTTTTTTTAAATTTTTTTTTAATAAATTATATTTTTAAAAATACATATCTAAGTTTAGGAGCGGGTTATTGGGTTTATAGGGGATAAGGGTGGGAGGTAATTTAATAATAATCAATTAATTAATATATGTTATTCTATGTTCCTAAATTATACCTAATTGGTAATTAATTTTTATTATTTTGTTAATTAATTAAGATCATGTAGTACATATTATTAATTAGTAATTAATTGGTAATTAATTAATAATAATTAATTAATTATATTAATGAGGTTAATAATTTTAATATATATACATTTTTTTGTTTTAATAAAAAAGTTATACATAATATTTTTATAAAAAACATTTATATGTTTAGGAGCGGGTTATTGGGTTTATAGGGGATAAGGTTGGGAAGTAATTTTATAATAATTAATTAATTAATAACTATTAATGATTATTCCTAAATTATACCTAATTGGTAATTAATTTTAATTATTTACTTAATTAAGATCATGTAGTCCATATTATTAATGAGTAATTAATTGGTAATTAATTAATAATAATTAATTAATTTTATTTATGAGGTTAAATATTTAAACATATATAAATTAATTTTTTGTGTTAATTTAAATGTTATTCATAATATTTTTATTACAAAAATCCAAGTTTAGGAGCGGGTTATGGGTTAATAGGGGATAAGGGTGGGAAGTAAATAAATAACAATTAATTAATTAATATATATTAAACAATATTCCTAAATTATACCGAATTGGTAATTATTTATAATTAATTAGTTAATTAATTAAGGTTATATAGTCCATATTATTCTTTACTAATTAATTGGGAATTAATTATTAATAATTAGTTAATTATATTAATGAGGTTAATTATTTTAACAGATATTATTTTTATTTGTGTAAATTTAAATTTTATAAAAGCAATTTTTCTTTTAAACATATCTAGGTTTAGGAGTGAGTGAATGGGTTTATAGGGGATAAGGGTGGGAAGTAATATAATAATAATTAATTATTTATTATATGTTATTCTATATTTCCAAATTATACCTACTTGGTAATTAATGTAAATGTAATAGTTAATTATTTTAGATCATATAGTACATATTATTAAGTAATAATTTTTGGGTAATAAATTAATATTAATTCATTTATTGTATTGATAATGTGAATTATTTAAAAGTAAAGAATTTTTTTGTGTCAATTTACATTAGAATACTTTTCTTTATTATTTAAATTATTTGATTTCAGCTAATGAGTTCATATAAGTACGTTATTGTTAATTACTTATTACTTGTTAATTAAATAATAATAATTAATATTTGGTAAAGGATTTTGTTGAGAGTTATTGGGTAGTTTTCTGTTTTTGGGAAAAGGGGTAATTTTTGGGTTCAGGGTCAGTTTTCAGTTTTTGGGTAAAGGGGTATTTGTTGGGTTTAGGGTCAGTTTTCAGTTTTTGGGTACATGGGTATTTTTGGGGTTTAGGGTTAGTTTTCAGTTTGTGGGTAAAGGGGTATTTGTTGGGTTCAGGGTCAGTTTTCAGTTTTTGGGTAAAGGGGTATTTGTTGGGTTCAGGTTCAGTTTTCAGTTTTTGGGTAAAGGGGTATTTGTTGGGTTCAGGGTCAGTTTTCAGTTTTTGGGTAAAGGGGTATTTGTTGGGTTCTGGGTCAGTTTTTTGTTTTTGGGTAAAGGGGTATTTGTTGTGTTCAGGGTCAGTTTTCAGTTTGTGGGGAAAGGGGTATTTGTTGGGTTCAGGGTCAGTTTTCAGTTTTTGGGTAAAGGGGTATTTGTTGGGTTCAGGGTCAGTTTTCAGTTTTTGGGGAAAGGGATATTTGTTGGGTTCAGGGTCAGTTTTCAGTTTTTGGCTAAAGGGGTATTTGTTGGGTTCAGGGTCAGTTTTCAGTTTTTGGGTAAAGGGGTATTTGTTGGGTTCATGGGTCAGTTTTCAGTTTTTGGGTAAAGGGGTATTTGTTGGGTTCAGGGTCAGTTTTCAGTTTTTGGGTAAAGGGGTTTTTGTTGGGTTCAGGGTCAGTTTTTAGTTTTTGGGTAAAGGGGTATTTGTTGGGTTCAGGGTCAGTTTTCAGTTTTTGGCTAAAGGGGTATTTGTTGGGTTTAGGGTCAGTTTTCTGTTTTTGGGTAAAGGGCTATTTGTTGGGTTCTGGGTCAGTTTTCAGTTTTTGGATACAGGGGTATTTTTAGGGTTCTGGGTCAGTTTTCAGTTTTTGGGTAAAGGGGTATTTTTTGGGTTCAGGGTCAGTTTTCAGTATTTGGGTAAAGGGTTATTTTTAAGGGTTCTGGGTCAGTTTTCAGTTTTTGGATACAGGTGTTTTTGTTGGGTTCAGGGTCAGTTTTCTGGTTTTGGGTAAAGGGCTATTTTTTGGGTTCAGGGTCAGTTTTCAGTTTTTGGGTACAGGGGTATTTGTAGGGTTCAGGGTCAGTTTTGTGTTTTTGGTGTACAGTTGTACAGGGTAAAAAAACAATTATTTTACATTCAATAAATGAAAGGAAATTAGAAATATATAACATTATACCAACTATAATTTACTGTACACTGCAGTTGGAATAATCTTTTATAATTAATTAGTCTCCTGTACATATTTAAATTTAATGTAGAATGCTGTAGGAATATTAATTATTATGTCATTAGTGTGCAGCATCTACTCAAATTTAATGTACACTGTATTTGGTATATGATTCATTACATTATTAGAGTCCAACATATAGTTACATTTAATATACTGTGAAAAATTATTAATAACATTGATACTTTCTAGTAAGATAATGATACAAACTGTTCAACATGATTGTACAAACATTTATTTTATTTATGTTTGAAAAATAAAATTAATTTTTTAAACGACATTTTTTAAATTTACATTTCCTTTTATAATTTTTTTATTACACGCAATCATAAATAAGTATACAGAAGCATTATTATTTTGTAAATTTTTTTCCAGAAATTAACATTCTTTATTATCTCTTTTACATATTGTTATGTCAGAAAAAAAGTAAAAATATCACAAGTATTTTTAACAAAAGCTTTTTTCTGCTTCATTTGTGAAGATCAAATTTGTATAATATAACTCACACATTTTTTACACTTTTTTACATTATTTTGTTTTGTGACAATGTGCTTATATTTCTAGACATTGTTAACATAAACATTATTGTTTTCATAATCTTTAATTATTACATTCATGTACATTTTTGTAAATGAAATCATAGTAGGATTAAAGAAAATTATTTTTTCAAATAACATCAAATATTATATATTTTTTTACATATTTGGTTCACTACAAATATTATATTTTTAACTTGGGACTATTTTATTGCTTTTGGGAGCTTTATTTTGTAACCGGGTTAGGTCGTTTTGGGTTATTTTGAAGAAGGGCTGATCGCGGTTGGGAGACACTTCACGTCGCTTCAGGTAAGGTTGCTTTTATATGTTTTAAGTGTCTTTTTATGATGTTTTTAGACTAGTGACCTTATATTTAGTGTTGTTGAATGTGAGGGAGTTATGTTTTAGATTTTGAAAACAGATATTTACGTATGGTATATACACGTCGTGTTAGTTAGTTAACTATTTATTTATAGAGTGAATTTTACTCTTTTAGGGTATATCTAAAATTAAATCATCAATGTTAATATGTTGGTATCTAATTAGTAGCTAATTAATGTGGGTGGGAATGTCTGTTTTCTTTGTTTTTGTCATAGGTGTACGCTACATCGGAAGTTCAGTTTTTTTTTTTAAGGAAGTGTTTGTTTTTTTCATTCTACACTGATTTCCAAACACTTCTTTACATTTTTCGGGTTTCCAGGAGCGATTATTTCTATTTTTCTACTTTTTCGGGTTTTTTATGGTTATTCGATGGCTAAGGACCACGTGGATTTCATAATTTTGGAACAGTTGTATTTTTACATTTTTTTTTGGGTTAATTTTGCACTACCTGGATTACTTTGGTGGAGAAGGACGTTATTGGATTCAGAACATAATTGGTAAGTCATTGTTTTCTATTTTTGTGTGGGTGGGTAATGTCATATTTATTATTGAATTGTTTTAGGCTTGTTATTTTGTTTTAATGTGTGCATATATTCTAAAATTATATTTATATATTGCATACATTAAATACTTTAGAAGCTCACGTTACATATTTTTGCATACTTAGATGATACTTTTGGTGTTTTATAACAGATTGAGAAATATTTACAGTAGTGTTTTGGCTATGATGTTTAGGTATTCTATGCCTTTGGTATTAGGGTAAAGTTTAACTTGTTCTTCCAGGTACTTGTGCATTTGTTTATTTTGCTTGGATGTTTTTGGGACAAGTTCTGTTACAGATTGGTCCATTCTAAATTCTTGATAACTCTGTTCTTTCTGTAGGCATGTAAGGAATTTTTCTAGAGTAGGTTTGGTTCTGCCAGTTGATTGTACAAATGCATTGTGCCAACCTTCCACAGCATTGTTAGTTTTTGATTCTCCGTTAAGGGTACTAGTGTACACGTTCCACCAGGGAATGAGGCATTTCGGATTTCGTCTGTGGCCAGATCTGTGGAGTCTGCCTACCCAGGTGTCTTCAAAGTAATCGAGAAAAGGACTTCATCTAGCTTCGTTTTGTTTGTAGAATGGACTGTCTATAATAATGTTGTAATGTTCTGCAACATCTGTTGGAGGGACATAGGCAAGTGCAATGAGTTTTTTGATTTGGAAAGCAAAGGATGGATTTGTAGCATATTCGACACTTAGGGTAGTTTTTTGAAGGTGTCTCCATAAACACTGGTTGAAATGATAATAGCAGCCTTGGATGCAAGTATGGGGGTGGATTCTTAGAATAGTTGAGAGCATTGCATGCTCAAAATCAAGAATGTTTTTTTCTGGAGAAAAATCATTCGTTTTTTGTTTTATGATATTTAATAATTCCATATATGTTGCATTGTTTTTGTTAGGTAATAGGGCATATAGCAAAGGGATGTTGCAGTTGTGGTAGAGGCCATGGATTGTGTATAATTGGAAAAATGGTTTGGGACAGATGTTAAATGTTCCATCCATCATCCAATATTGGCTTTGCTGCAGTTTAACTAAATTCATATTGGTACCAAAAATAATAAGCCTTTTTTCATTGTTTTCGTTGTCATAAACTATAAAAGGTTGTTTATTTAAAGTTATTATTTGGTTTGCAGTTAAATGTATATCCTGATATGTTCTGGGAGATGGTGTTGTAGCAGTTGTAGCTTTTTTCGTTCGTGCTATAGTTCTTTTTAAGGACAGGATATTTGGCATTTGAGTTGTGGCTGTTTTTGGGATTTTAGGAATGGCTTCTTTTAAAATGACATTAGTTTGCTTTTGGGAACCTGTACTAGCTTCTTTTATATTTTCCAAAGCTGTTCTCACTTCTATTTCTGTAATATTAGGTGGATGGTTGTGTTCCCTAGTATATAGTACTGTAGCTTCTCTAGTTGTTGCTCTTCCATAGCACTTGTTCGAATAATATTTACAACATTTCCAATTAACTTTCATGCCATATTGCTTTTCTTGTGTGTACGTGTAACCCATGTAGCATAGTAATAGTTTTCCTTTTTGGCTGGTCACAAATTCGGCTCCTTCGGTCATTTTGTACTTTGTATATCTATAAAATATATATATATATATATAATAGTTAATGTCAAATTAAATGTGATAAATAATCTATGTTAGTGATAAGTATGAATGTTTATACTTACGTCTTTTAGAATGTACAGCAAAACTTAGGACTTTCTTGCTTCTTTAGTTGGGGATAAATTGTTGTGATGTTGTTGTAGCTGTTATGAGAAACATGAAAGTAGTATATTATTAATTAATGTGTAGGTATATTTGCAATGTTAGAGCTCATTTCTACTACAAAAGTGTATCTTCATGATTCACATTGTGAGGATACTTACATATTTTTTAAGGTTGGTATTTGGCAGTATAATAGTTTCTTCGGCTTCTGGAGAGTAGTTTGTAGTGTTATCTTAAAAAAATAAGGAACATATGTGTTAGCTTAATCACCATGTTGGTAGGTTATTTAAAACATTATCTGGTAAATATGTTCATTAATATACTTACTTTGTGATTTGTATCCGTATTATTTAGAATGTGAAGTTTTGTATGATGTCTGTATATCTATTCGCTGTGTTTGCTCTGTAAATAAACAATATATAATAGAAAAAAATTAGAACAGTTATAAATGTTGGTATGGTTTTTCCACATTTATTTCAGTTGCATAATACTTACTTAGTAAAATGTATTCTAGAAATAGTAATGATGTCCTTAGTTCATTAGTAGTGCAGTTTTCAGTAGTTGAATCTACAGAAAAATTAAAATATGTGGAGCACAAATGATTATTTCTGTGTGTTTAGATTTTAGTGCACATTATGAAACAATGTTACATTACTTACATAGTTAATCGAATTTGTCTTCCTATGCTTTGTTCACTGTTAGTTTGAGTAGAATATTCAGTAGTCGTAGTATCTAAAAAATAGTATTATAGAATTATTTAGCATGTTAAGTAGTATGAATAGCAAAGGGCCACTGGGTATTTAGCAGCTAAATAATTAGTAGTAGCAAATTATGCATTTCTATTTTATGTACTTACTTAGCAAAAAGTATTGTAGAAATAGTAATGATGTCCTTAGTTCAGTAGTAGTGCAGTTTTTAGTAGTAGAATCTATAGAAAAAAAGACATATGTGGGGTACAAATGATTATTTCTGTGTGTTTAGATTAATGTGCACAAAATGCAACAATGTGAAATTACTTACATAGTTTTTAGAATCGGTTTTCCTATGCTTTGTTCACACTTATTTAGAGTAGAATAATCAGTAGTGGTAGTATCTAAAAAAATATTTATATATCATTATTTAGCATGTTAAGTAGTATGAATAACAGAGGGGCACTGGGTATTTAGCAGGTAAGTAAGTAGTATTAGCAAATAATGCTGTTTATATTTTATTTACTTACTTAGAAGATGTAATAGTAGGTTGATTTTTTTTTTTTTAAATATATTTTTATTGCAGGAATTAGCAAATTGTTACATACTTGACCAGCATTATAAATCAAACAAAGTCAGTGAAATGTAACCCTCCGTCCCCCAGCAATATGTACACAGCCATTCAGCCCATAGCCCAATGGTTGGGCGGCACAATTCAAGGGGGGCTCAAAAGGAAGTTGAAGCTGGTCCGGATGATCCATCGTCCGTCATCTGCTTTTCTAAACAAGCCCACAAAACCAAAAGAAAACCCCTCCTCCAAAACACTATAAACCGAATTAACCCCCGCCCCACCCCGCCATCAGTGCACGGCAACAACCGCAGTAGGATTGGTGAGAGGACCCATGAGGAGAGTAACAGATCTAAAAGGTGTAATCGCCTATCGGGACTCGGGGCGAGCTGCTTCCTCACTTTCGGAGTCGTTGGGGGCGCAATAATCCCTTAGGGCCTGTACCAATGTCTCCCATTCCAGCGCTGCCTCCTGCGCCTTCTCGTTATGCTGTCTCCTAGCTAACTGATATCTCAGCGTGCTTTCTCCCGCTGCCCATTTCAAGAGTTCGCTGTGCCATCGGCCTCCCGTCGGACCGACCCGTGCCTTCCAGTTCCTGGTCAACTCTCGTTTTGGGAGAAGCCCCAAATCAATGAATTTGCTAGTAATTTTGTTTTTGGGGGTATGTGGAAACCAGTGGAGGAGTCCCACTGCCGCATCAACCAATAATGACCTCCCTGTTACCTCCTCCAGGGTCCTCCCCACTTCCGTCCAGTATAAGGACAATCCCGGGCAGGACCACAACATGTGGAGGAGGTCTGCCTCCGGCGCCTGGCACCTGGGGCAGTCCGCAGTGTCCGTAGCAAAATACTGTTTGATTTTCGCCGGGGTCAGGTATGCCCTGTGAAGTATATAGTAATGGACCAGTTGAAATCGGGCGTGACGCGTGCCCTTCCAGGCTCGTCGCATGAGTTGGGACCAGGTCGTCTCCGGGAACTCCTTACCTATGTCCTCCTCCCAACGGGTTCTCAAAGTGGTGAGGGGGGCCAGCCCCTCATTGATTAGTCTGCCGTAGAGGCAAGTGACCGCCTTTACCGTACCCGCAGACATCATGACGTATTGGCACACCGGAGATGTAGGGGGTTCCTCTTGCCCGTGCTTCCAGTGTGCCTGGATCGCTCGGACCAGGGCCGAGTGCAACAGAAAGTCACCGCGAGGAACCTCGAAGCGGTCAATGAGCTCCTGAAAGGGCAAAAGCGCCCCGTCCTCATAGAGGTCCCCTACCAATTGTAGGCCCGCGTCTTCCCAGTCCGCTAACCGCGACCAATCACCGCCATGGGGCAGAGCCGTCAGCATGCCCAAAGGTATTTCGGGCGCATACGGTATTCGCAGTTGGCCCCGGGCATGGACCCGGTTCCAGCACAGGCGAATGGTCTTCTCCTCCATCGATAAGTCCTGTAAAGCCAGCCGCTGTCGCAGCGCTATGAAGGAGAGAACATGTCTGGCCATCCCCGTGCCCCTCCTGTCCTCCGGGCCCCGGAATTCCCTGGCTATCTCCTGGGTGAGGGTCTGTAGTTGCGCCGCTAGGTAGTATTTTTCGAAGTCCGGTACCGCAAGCCCACCCTCGTCTTTCGGTCTCATCAGGGTCTTGAGGGCCACTCTTCGGCGGCCCGAGCCCCAGAGGAATCCGACTATCATCGACCGTAAGAGTCTAAATGTGGCCGGCGGGACCCAGATCGGTAGCGTTCGGAAATAATACAGCAACCGGGGGAGCGCCACCATTTTGAGCAAAGCAATCCGCCCGCCACCGAGAGCGGTAGCGTCGCCCAGAAATCCATATTACCCCGTAGCGCTCGGGTGCTGCGAGCAATATTCCCATCCAGGAGGTCAGCTGGTTCATGGTAAACGTACACCCCCAGGTATTTAAAGCAGTCAGGTTCCCATCTAATCTCTCCACCGATAACAGGGCTAGGCGTGCCTCTGCGAACCGGGAAGAGACAGGTCTTAGCCCAGTTCACTCGAAGGCCCGAGACCTCCCCAAACGCCATGAGCGCCGTCGCAGCCCCCTGCAGGGCAGTAACCGGGTCCTCAAGGAAGAGCAACAGGTCATCGGCGTAGAGCGAGATGTAATGTGGGCCCGAGGGTGTCCGCAGGCCATTATAATGGGTTCCCGATCGGAGTAGCAGAGCCAGTGGCTCCACCGCCAATGCAAAGAGAAGCGGGGATAACGAACAACCCTGTCTCGTGCCCCTCTCCACCGGGTATTGTGAGGAAACCAGCGGGCCTGCCCGAACCCTGGCCGATGCTGAGGCGTATAGGACCGTTGTCCATCTGATGAATCCCTCGCCGAGGCCGAATCGCAGTAACACCGTGCGCAGGTAGTCCCATTCGAGGCTCTCAAAGGCCTTCTCTAAGTCCACCGATAGGACCACCGGGCACGGGGCGTCCACGAGCGGTTCTCCCAACAAGCGGAACAACCTACGGATGTTCATGGTCGTGTTTCGCTTGGGGATGAATCCAGCCTGGTCTTCGTGTACCAGAGAGCCCATGTGACCCAGCAGCCTCGAAGCCAAGATGCTGCTCAGTATTTTATAGTCGACCGTTAGCATTGATAAAGGACGGTAGGACGCCGGATCGGACGAGTCCCTTCCCGGCTTGAGAAGGGGCACCACTAAGGCCTCGCACATCGAGCCGGGGAGCCGACCAAGTCTCTTCGCCTCTCTGTATACTATCAATAACCTTGGTGCTAGGAGGTCAACATAAGCTGCATAAAATTCAATAGGAAGGCCGTCTAGGCCCGGGGTCTTATTCCTCGCCATCTTTTTAATGGCACTGCGGATCTCCCCCAGTTCAATGTCTGACCCCAGGGTTTTCGCCACGTCAGGCTCCACCATCGGGAGCTCCAGGGGTCGTAGATAATCATCAAGCAAATCAGGGTCTCTGGCAGAGCGACTGCGATACAAGCGTTCGTAGTAGCGTAGGTAGCAGCTCAGGATCTCAGGCTGAGTGTGCACTTCGGTCCCGTCTGCCATGCGCATGGACGTCGTCAGTGAGGTCTGGCGCGTGGGGTTAGCCAGCCATGCTAGCAGTGCGCTCGACCTATCCCCCTCTGCAAGGGACCTAACCGTATAGGCCTTGTAGTCGAAACAGCGCAGCCGTTCAACCTCCGCCGCCACCGCTTCCTTCGCCTCTACCGTGCTCTCCTGGAGTTCAGGATGCCCGGGGCGGCGGAGCTCCAACTCACGAAGCTTCCGGTCCGCAGTAGCTAAGTCGTCAAGGATAACCCGTCTTATGCCTACCTTTTTAGAGATGCAATAACCCCTCACCACCACCTTAAAAGCATCCCATTCTAGCGCCCTCGAGCTCGCAGTGCCCCTGTTGGAAGCGAAATATTCCGAGATCTTATCTCCTAGGTCCGTTTTGAAGACACTGTCCTCAAGGATCTCGGGACGTAACTTCCAGGTGGGCACCGCAGGCACCCCAGGAAGCCAGCGAAGGTCCAGCAGGAGGGGGTTATGATCTGAGATGGTCCTGGTTAAATACTCAGACCGGACCGCCGCTGAAACCAGTTCAGCCGAGCCAAGAAATCGTCTAGTCTAACGTGTAGCTCGTGCAGTCTCGAGAAGTAGGAATAATCTCTCGCGGCAGGGTGCTGCGCCCTCCAAATATCCGTCAGACCCCAGTGCATCTGCCAGTCCCCACGACCTTTAGCCACACGGCGAACCGGAGAGTCAGGGAGAGGCGGATGCGATCGATCAGTCTCCACATCCACTACTGAGTTGAAATCTCCACCGAGCAAGAGGGGCCCGGAGAAGAAGTGGGCCAACGAGCCCGATAACCTGGAAAAGAAGGCAACTTGGTCCATATTGGGTGCGTAAACACAGCAAACGTTCAGGTCCCTCCCCCCCAGAGTGCCCGAAATGGCCACATAGCGCCCCTCCGGGTCCACCACCGATTTCGTGACCTGGAAGGGAACCCCAGCTCTAATCCAAATCAGCGCCCCCCTGGCATACGAGGAGTACGACGTGCAAAAGACCTGCCCTCTCCACCTACGCTGCAGCGCCGCCCCTTCTGCCTTGTTCAGATGGGTCTCCTGCAACAGCGCCATTTGTACCCCTCTACGCACTAAATAAGCGTGTACTTTGTGACGTCTAGACATGGTGTGAAGCCCCCGCACATTCCAAGTAATACATTTCACATTAGCAACATCAGCCATTGTCCCATATTGTTCGTGCAAAGTCTCCCCATCCGGGTCCCAGCAAAGAAAGAACAACAAGCAACCCAGCACTGATGGCGGCCATTTTCCCCAACCAAAACTCAACAACCCCAACTCGATCAAATCCCTTACCCACCCTCCCCAGAACAGGACCCAAATAGCACCATCTAGTTCCCATCCAAACCATATCCTCAAAAAAACCCCTGTCCCCGACTAATCCTGCGGTCGCCACCGTAGGAAGGCCTTAAGGGCCAAGTGCGGGCTGGGCGTTGGTAGTGGGCCCTCGATACTCTGGCTACCAGGACTAAAGCTAGCCCAAAACAGTACTGGTAACCCTCAGGGCACGAGCAAGGCACCCCACCCCCACCTCCCCGAGAATCATGATCAATCGTCGGTACCCGCCACCCCCACTCCGGGCCCCCACCCAAACGATTGCAGCTCACCCCGTCAACCCTGTCCATCCAGAAGGTCCTCAACCAATTTCGGTTCAATCACCGGCGTGTGGACGCTATCAGTCACCGACTCCTCCGAGTCCGTTGGTTCCCCCTCGTCACCAGGGTCCGCTTCCTCTTCGATGGTGCCGTCCCGTGAGCCAGACAACGCTGATAACACCTCCAACACTCCCTTCCGCTCCGTCGATGTCTCCGCAGTTGAGGGTCCTCCCGATCGGCCACGGCGACTCCGAATTCTCTTGGATCGCCGTCGCTGTCCTGGCTCCACCACTAGCTAAGATGAAGAGCCAAAGCCATCCTTTCTGGCTCTATAAAGTTCAAGCCAGTTACAGACCTCCTCCGGGGTATCAAAGAATTGAGTTTTGTCATGGACAATTATGCGGAGCCGCGTGGGAAATAGGAGCGAGTATTGGATGCCCTCGCTCCGGAGCTCGCGTTTGACTGCCAAGAATGAGAACCGCCTGCGTTGGGTCTCATAGGTGTAGTCCGGGAAGATGTTCACCTGGCTGTTCTCCACCTTGAATGGGCCATTATGTCTGGCGGCATTAAGGATGAGGTCTCTGTCCCGAAAGTGCAATAACCGTGCTACCACCGGTCGCGGGGCACGGCCCTGTTGCGGCGGCCTCGCTGGAACTCTATGTGCTCGCTCCAGGGTGTAGAAAGAGGATAGACCCTCCGGAGCCACTGTGTCTCGGAGCCAGGCTTCTAAGTAGGCCACCATGTCACCATCCTCAATCTTCTCCGGCAGGCCCACCACTCGAATGTTGTTGCGCCTGTTACGGCCTTCCGCATCTTCCGCTCGTTGCTCCAGAGCAGTAATCCGGGATAGGGCATCCTTCATTGTCGCGGCCAGGGTGCGCTGCGCTGGCTCCAAAGTTTTCACCGAGCCTTCTACTTCCTTGACCCTATCCGAAAGTTTGCCATGATCCGCTCTAAGGAGGCCCAGACTCGTCGCCACCTGGGCAATGTCCTGCTGGAGGGCCGAGCGTGTGGTCGCAATCGCCTCCAAGACACGGTCAAATTGTTGTTGCAGTGGTGCCCCACCAGAACTCTCCGGATCTTTACGTTCCTCTTTGTCCGGGGTCTCTGAATCTGATGCGGCTGGGGTAGTCCCCTTGGCTCCCCTTGGTTTCCCCATGTCGCAGGAATCACGCTGTGTGGATCCAGCCAGAGGCGCCACCAAGTGTGGGCTTCGGCTATGTCTCTCCCGGTTATTGGTCTTCGGGTCGGGGGTCGGCGATCTCCGTCTCCAGGGCCTGTTGGACCTCCACAGCTTCGGCCCGCGCCGCCACCAAGTCGTCGGAGGGCACTGAGGAGGAGGCGGAGACAGTTGGCGCCAGGTCGGGCAGGCCCGCCTGGCTGATGAGGACCCGGAGCGAGGGCCACCAACACCACCGGAGACTTTGTGGCGCCTAGGGGCAGTGCCTCCCATGGGAGTGGGTCGATCGGGGAAATGCAGCCAGGTGCGGTCCAGGGGGGCAGTACCGCAGGCAGGGCCTCCAGGCGTCCGTGTGCCGAGGTCCACTATAGTGAGGGCATCCGACCCTCCAGGCGCGTTCCCTGTTGCCTGAGTCCAATCAGATCTGTACCCAGCCCCTCATATCGCAGGGAAGCGAAAAGGTGGAGGGTACGCTGTGGCTAGCGATGTTCCTCCAGTTCAATGGTCCCGTCCAAGGGGACAATGAGGTCCGGGCGCCATGTTGGGTCGCACTCCGCGGATCCACAAACTTCGATTTTCCGTCGGGTCACCTCATATATGGGCTGCACCGAAGTCCCCGGCAGGTCCCAGTCGATCCGATCAACAGTTTGCGGGGGTTAGGGTGCCCCACGGCCTCCGATTTACAGGATAATTCCGGGCACAGTCCCGGAGCCGAGCTCTCAGGCGACCACCGCCATCGGCGCCCAAGCCACGCCCCCCGTAATAGTAGGTTGATAGTCTTGTTCTTCTAGTTGTTGTGCAGCAATTCGGATAGAGATGAATCTCCTTCAGTGACTTTTGGCAAGTAGTTTGTGCTTACATTTTCATTGCTTATATAGGGGAGTGTCAGTAGTAATTACTTTGCTATTGGTTCATTAAAAAAATTAGGGTTGTGATTGGTTAGTTAGTATATTTGAATTTCAGTTGTGATTACTTTGTATTAGAATTGAGAAAACAAAACTAATTATAAAAGTATACAAACTAGCATGGAATAAATTTTATATGTGTAGGTGGTATAATTATAGCAATAGTAAATATTTGATGATTTTATAGTGTGTCTATAGTAGAAATGAAAGTATTGCATGTTTATTTTCATGTGAAAAGATATAATGCGTTAATTAATTATGTTAAGAAATGCTTATAAAAAGTCGATATAGTTTTTTATCCGATATTTATGTGCACGATATATTTGATGTCGATATTTTGTTAATGTCATTATTTTTTGTAGAAAGCGATATTTTTGTATTCCGATATTAACCCCTTCGAGGCTAATGACGAGCTGGGCTCGTCATGGCGCTTACCTGCCGTGCGCGGATGACAAGGCCAGCTCGTCATAAAATAATGTAAAACAATAAAACCCAGCGCAGGACGGGAAAACGCCTAGCAGCCATGGGGTTAATGTAGTCGATATCACAGTAAACGATGTTTTTGTATATCGATATATAAAAATCGATATTTGTGTATATATATAGTTAAGTATAGGAAGCCGATATTTTTGATTTCGATATATTTGTTCCGATATTTTTGTACATCGATATTGTGGATTTCGAAATTTTGTCAGACATTCCAGGAACAAACACAAAAACCTCTCCCTGACCATTAATCACTATAGGTAATAGATCCTAGATGCAGAAACAGTATCATTGTCCAACAGTTCAGTTATTTATAAAGTTATATTTATTATTCCTATTGTATCAAAAGATATCATTTTATTAAAATATACGTAAATACATTCTGTATAAACAACAATTATTGTAATATAGACATAGAGAGATCCCAACATGTGAATAATACACAAATTAAAAAATAGGCAAAAATGGAATACAGAATGACACCACACATCACACAACATACAATCATACCATAAACTAAAATTGGTATTGATTTTAGCGATGAAATGGAAATTGCTCCTGAGTGGGAAGAAATCGCAGCTGCACTGGCCAACCTCCCGGATGGTAAAGCTCCCGGGATGGACAGTATACCAGTTGAGTTTTATAAAAAAATTCTCAACAAATAAAAGCTCTTTTTTCGAAAGTAGTAACATCAATTTTTAAAGGGCACCCCACCACCGAAATCCTGGTCTTTGGCTAAAATTGTGATATTTCCCAAAAAAGATAAATCACCTCTGGAGATGACTTCGTACAGACCTATTACCCTAATCAATACTGATTCTAAGATTTTTTCTAAAGTTATTGCTACAAGATTATCTTTAAATATTGAATCACTAGTTTCAAGCTGGCAACACAGCTTTATTCCCAAAAAAGGTACAACAGAACACATCCGCCGGGCTATTACGTTGTTTGATGCTGTGGAGGTGTCAGGAGACCTGATCGCACTAATTCTTTTGGATGCTGAAAAAGCATTCGATAGGGTCTCCTGGAAATTTCTCTGGGCTATCATGCAGCGAGCTGGCTTCGGACCTGGGATAATTCTGGCAATACAAGCATTATATCATAATCCCTCAGCCAGAATTTTAATTAATGGTCATCTGACAGAACAAATAAAAATCTTACGAGGAACTAGGCAGGGGTGCCCCTGCTTGCCCTTACTTTTCACTCTTTATATTGACCCCTTGATGAGAAGGATAGAGCTAAACTCTGTAATTATTCCAGTGAATAGGTTTGGCATAGAGACAAAGATCATGGCTTATGCCGATGACGTAGCCATAATTACTCCAGAACCTGAGATAGCTATTAGTACTTTGGAACTCGAGGCTCGGGAATTCAGGTTGATTTCTGGTTATGCCTTAAATAAAGCTAAAACGCAGATCGTGGTTAATGGGAAAGTTGATTGGGTAGATAGTAGAATCATGAAGAAAGCAAAATATCTGGGAGTGGATATTGTTTCAGACTTAGATAAAATGGTTACAGAAAATTTAACGCTGCTGGCCACTAGCATGAAGAAGTCACTTAGAAAGATCGACAGTTTACACCTAACTATTGTCGGAAGGTGTAATGTTTTAAAAATGACATATTTCCACAAATTGCTTTACTTCTTTCGGGCAATTCCGCTTGTTTTCAATAACCATATTCTCTTCGTTTTTTAACACATTTTTTCTCAATTTATCTGGGCATACACGCAGCCAAGAAGGGCCTTTAAATTTCTTTCACTACCCAGGGAAAGGGGCGGGTGGGCGCTCCCGAACCTAAAACTATACTATTGGGCTGCTGCTCTGCAACATTTTAGTGAGCTATTTAGGGAAGATTGGATCATCAGTCCTTCCGGCTTACCTTCCCCCTATCTTTTACTCCTTGGTGAAAATGTAAGGGGCTGTCTCTGGCGCAACCTCGAGTATAGTTATTACAACCAGACCTATCAGTATCATGCTGTCGCCAGTTTCTTATTAAATAAAATTAGGGGCTCCGTTGATTTTTCATCAGTGGGTCTCATAGATAAGCTACTCGGTACTAGGCACCCTGGGATAGGAGAGATTTATCTCCTTCTTAATGAACAAAAAACGGACGATTTAAGTAAGGTAGATGCTAAATGGCAGCTTAAATTAAACACTCAGCCCAATGCTTTTTGCTCTGCTTTGGGACTAGCGCAAACATATTTGCTTTCCCTCAAACTACAAGCTCAATTCTATAACACAGGCTACTTCTTGTATATAACCCCAAGCAAGGTTGCTAAATGGACAACTCGCCCTGGGACTGTCTGTCCGCGTTGCACTGAATTCAGTGCGGATTCAGTGCACATGTTTGCTACGTGCCCAAAACTCGATTTACTGCTGAAGGAGATACAATGCTTTTTGAGTAGAATACTTCTGTTAGATATCCAACTTACACCAACTACTATTATGTTAGGGCTTTATGACCGTTTGGACTTAAAGGAGGGGGGTGCATTAGTGTTTGTAGCAATGACTATCTTGCGGATATGTATTGCCATGTACTGGAAGGATTTAAACCCTCCATCTTTTGAGCAATGGCAAGCTAGATTATTCGCGATTTACAGATTAGAGAGAGCGATTTACTCCAAAAAGGGCAGAAGGGAAAAGAAAAGAGGGCTGGTAGTCTGGGATCCCTTAACCAGATGGTTTGATACTCTGAATGCTCTAGCTGATTCATGAGGGTTTTTTGAACTTCTTTCCTTTTGTCTCCCTGGGCTGGTCCCCCTCCAATTTCCTTCTCTTGTTTTTTTTCACCCCTCCCCGATCCCCTCCAGTGTTGTTCTCTGTTGTCCCTCTGGTTCTTGTCTTCTTCTTTATTTATTTTTTTATTTTTCTGCTCTTCTTGTGATTATGATATGGATAATGATGGAATTATTTATTCTTGCTGATGCCTCAATGTATGTAAATATAAATATGTGATTTTGTTTTTTCTTTCGGACCCAGGGAGGGGGGGGTGATGTTCAAAGATGGAATAATTGCTTTGTAATGCTTGTTTTTGGAAAATAAATATTAAAAACAAAAAACAAAAAAACAATCATACCATACATGACCCAACAGAACCAAACACAAAATTGGAATGACACAACAACTTGCAAAAGACAAAAAACCTATTGCATAAACATTATACAAAGACAATAATTATATACAAAACACAAAAAATATATATTTGTGTGAGACTAAGGACAGCGCCGTTTTGCCTAATTTTTAATTTGTGTATTATTCACATGTTGGGGTTAGCATGAAAGGGGAGGGCAGTGGGTAGTGGGTGTTGCGGTGGGCGTTCCACTGCAACACCCATTGATTTTGACGCTGCCCCCTATTTACAAGGGTGGCGTAAATAGGAAGCAGCGCCAAAATTAAGACCAGGGAAAACCTGGTCTTAAGTTGGCAAAACGAGGAGGCAGCACACATGGAAAAAGCAAAATGCCTTGGATTGTTTATGTACAGGAAGGTCCCCCTTACTGTACATGTAGGAAAGTATGATCTGCTTCTAATGATTAACCCCACTTTTTGCTTGATGTGATGCTGTTTTTGCCTAGTCTGAATGGGATCCTGCTAATCAGGACCCAAGTCTATCTGCTTTCTCCCTAAACTATTGTATTAGTAACTAGGTACAATCCCAGATCGGATACTGCGGTACCCTTATCAGTCCCTGGTATATGGTACCCATGTACCCAGAGAATAGGTACCCCAGAGGTCTCCCATGGGCTGAAGCATGCATCATGCCACCCATGAGAGATGATGCAAAAGGAAATTACAGGCCTCCCACTGCAGCCTGTGTAAGTTGGTGCATGCACCACTTACTGAAGATATATATTTACTATACCTAAGGGTCACTGCACTTAAAACCTTTACAATCCTGAGGGCAGAGTGCTTGGTTCTAAGTGAGAGGGTGCCCCTGCATGACCAGGACACCCTTGCAGCCTATGGAGTTCATTCTCCCAGGTTGTCAGTGAAGCAGCCATATACTATATAGAGGGACATTGCGTAAATACGCGATGACCATCTCGAAAATGGCAAAACCCCCTATCATGTTTGGTATCAAACATGTTGGAATCATACCCCCACACTGTAGCCACACCGTAAACAGTGTGGGAGGTATGATTCCAAGAACTGGATGAGCCCTCAGTTAGGCTCTCAGTGTTCCTGGTACCCACCTTCTTGACCCTGACAGCACAAAATGGTTGCTGCTGGCCAGAGACACAATGCTGCCCTCCTGCTGGTGAGCCAAGCTCGAGCAGAGGAAGGAGGAACAATAGGTATTCTGTCAGCTCCCAGACAGGATTTTGTGTATTAGGGCTGGGTGGGTGCGCTTGCCAGTGCCTGAAAGTCTGCACAAGGGGCACATTTGGTGTCCCTGTGCCTAGTCCAGCTCAAACCAGTTCTGGGAGCCATTGGCTCCTGCTCTGGCGTGAAACTGGACAAAGGACATGGGAGTAACTGCCCCCCTGTCCAGACCCTCTCCTGGGAGGGTCACCTGAATCTTCCCAACCCTTTCCCTAGGGTACTTAAGGGATTACCTGGGTGTAGGTCCCTAGATTCGTCATGGACAAGATTCAGAACTGAAACCACTGCTCTTCTACCGTCTGGCTTTCTGTACTTCGCAGGACTTCATTTGGGCATGACTTCATCTCTCCTCCATTCTGATGCATCGCCTGTGCCTGTACATCATATAGGAACCTTCCAAGGCCTGTGAACCATCAAGGACAACCAAAGTAATCTTCCTTGGAGTGAAGGAGTCACTCCCCTGCATTTGCAGGTACCTGAACACTGCTGACCAGTCTGCTGATCCCATGCTCCTGAGGACTCCGAAGGGTTCAACAACACAGGTGGTAGTTAGCTATATCTCCTGAGGCCCGAGCTGCCCTCTCAATGAGTTTGAGGTCCGAATCCCTTGTGGGGGCTGCATTAACTGAACCCCTATGCACTGTGTACCTTTGCAGGTGCATATGCTTGTTGGCAACTTTGCAACAAGTGCGTCGGGCTCCAAGTAACCCCAACATACGGCAACTTCTTCCACCAAGATCTTCAGCCACATCACCTCGTGGGCACCATGGCCTGCGCCTTTTGGTGAGCTGCACAAGGTCCTCTCGTGACTCTTGAGCCTCCAGCCTGTGAGTCCGTTTGAGGGTCACTTTTGATTTCCTTGGGCTCCCCTGATTGCTCTGGGTCTGCCCTGACTCTCCTGCTTGTGGTGAGTCTCCTGGACCTTGCTGGTCCCATCCATACACATTCTTGACCTCCTGCATGGGTTACATTTGCCAAGGTTTGTTGGTGCTCCTGATAGACACCGACCCCTCAGCACTTGACTCCCTTTGTGGGACAGCTCGTATCTGGCTCCTGGTCTTCCTCAACATTGCTTAGTCCCCACCGCTGCAGAGTCAAGATCACCGTCATCTACCTGAAGCACCCGACATCGGAGGGCATCCGTCTTCCTAGTCTCCTGATCACCTCTGAGTGACATAGACACTGTACCCAAGGCTTTCAGGCACTCCTCTTCAAGAATCTATGTTTGGATTCCTCCAGACACTTTCTTGAACAATTTGGAAATCCAACCACTTCGTAATTACGCTGCTGCTACTCTGGGACATTTTGCACACAAACACTTTATTCCAAGATACAATTTCAAAGGAAAATGTACAACGACACTAAAGAATGCTATTAAGCTAAACCATGACATTACCTGTGGTTGTACAAATGGAAACAATACTTCTTGGAACCAGTAGTGCTACGATGCATAGCCAGATTGACCTTTTCAATTGGAGTACTTGCAATTATGATGTAATGTCACCTACCTGTAATCAAGGCTTAAAATAGCCGAAACGCTTAAGGATACGAGTTCTGCAGAATTGAATTAAATGGTTGGAACTGTTTTCTAAACTGGGCTCGGCAAATCTTTCTTCTGTGTTTACTTGATGGGACTCTCCATTCCCGTTTTCGCCGAAGCCACCCTGCAGGGTTGGGGTCCTCAGCATGGAGATGCTTTTGCTGTGTTGCTGACACTTTGGGGGAATGACCCGCTCGCCCAACGCCAGACCTGTTGGACTGCCTACGTATTCCTGGCAATAGAGGTGAGAAAGAGAGAAAGGAAGGGGCCCACCTCTCTTGGACAGTTGGGAAATCCAACCATTTCGAAGTTATGCTGCTCCTACTCTGGGACATTTTGCACACAGACACTTTATTACAAGATGCAATTTCAAAGCCAAAATTGTACAACAACAGTAAAGAGATAAAGAGATATATCGCGAGCACGCCACTGCCACTGCAACTGACATTGGCCCTTCGGTTCGGAAGAATGGACAAAGGACCACAATTTGGGTGCATGAAATCAGTTTATTCACCCATCGGTATGACGACCATTACGCGTTTTGGCTCTGGAGAGCCTTGATTACATGACGAGCTTGGAAGTCAGCTGATATTATTTATACCATTTTATTCTTTCTTTTTTTACTTGTGTTAAAGTGACAGTGCAATGAATATTGAACAAGTATCAATGGTAATTTTACACATAGCATGACCTGGACGCTTCAAACTGATTGCAATACATTACAATTCATGTATCATTGTAAACATATCAAAATGCAACCAGCGCAGTATTCGTGTTGTGGTTTGAATACCAGAAAGACATTTAAAACTCCGTAAATTATTCCGCCATATAAACATACTTGTGATCACTTAATGGTTCAGAGATCAACCAGCTTGAAATATGAACACATTTCGCAATTTAAACACAGTACTGGATTTAACAAAGTTGTAGGAGGTGGTGGGAAGTCATACAATACCGGTTTAAATACTTTTTCCTTTATTGTCTTAACCTATCTCTCAAGATGGTTGCTAGATAAAAACATACAATTGATGAATAAATAAATACATAAATAAAGCTTTCCAATAAAACCTTATTCTAAAATTATCTATAGAATCAAATAGTATGTTAAAAAATATATATGTTTATCTCCTGTTCATATTGTGCTTGATACTCCGTACTAATATAGTATTAAATGCCTTGCAGTAAACTTCATAGTTGGAAATGGAATGGTTACTGGTCTCTATGTAAAAAATATTTGACTGGCATGATAAAATAGGTGCAAATAAAAATTAAAATGCTAGTGCCTCCCTCTCTTAAGTGTTGTAAACTATCTGTGATTTAGTTATAACTAAAAAATAGTGATTTAAAAAATAGAGTAAAATCCTTTATCCTATTCTGACTTTTGTTGACCTTTAGGCTTTCTTGCTGCTTTTAATCAAGAACTTAGAAATATAGCTCTATATTGATTTGTATATGGAATTCTCTTTCACAGATTATAGTAATCATTAGAGACATGTGTATAAATCTTCAGTTGAATTGAGGCCCCTAGGGCTTTTGGAGTCAAATTCTAGGATGTAGCGTGTTTCTAGCTTACGTAAGGTTCTCTTCCTGTCACCTCCTCTTTTGTTAAATGGTACGTTGTCAATTAGGTAATATCTCAAATTTTTGGGATCTGACCGATGGTACTCTTCGAAGTGGCGGGCTACTGGGTACATAGGATCATGATTGACTATTGCTTTGATATGTTGGAAAATCCTCTTATGCCCATGCAGCTTGGTACTTCCCACGTACCGAAACCCACAGGGACATTCAAGGACATATTCAACAAATCCTGTTTTACATGTCAAAGCTTTTGTAATCTTCTGTTCTTGCTCGCTGAAGGCTGTTCTGTATGATGTGGTATTGATGCCGTGTTGGCAGGCCTTACAGGATTTGCATTTATAAAATCCTTTCCTTTGAGTTAGCCAATAGCCCTTCTGTCTTTCTACTGGATTGTTTTGTACCAGTTTGTCTTTCATATTTACTGCTCTCCTGTTGGTAATGGAGAGCTTCATTGGTTATATATATATATATATATATATATATATATATATATATATATATATATATATATATATATATATATATATATATATATATATATATATATATATATATATATATGTAGATATATATGTATATATATATATATATATATGTATATATATATATATATATATATATATATATATATATATATATATATATATATATATATATACACTAGCAGCCTGTCCCGACCTTTTTTCTGATGAGGAAAGCCCCAATACAATTATTCTCGATAGCCCTTTAAATGTTATCAACACTCCCAGGTTAATAACAACATTCAACAGGGAGGAACGTCAGATCAGGTCCATAATTAACAAGCATTGGCCTGTGGTACTGACAGACAACATCCTCCACAATAAAATAGCTGCGAAACCTGTGATCACATTTAGGAGAAGCAGCACTATGGGCACGAGATTAGACAAGGTATCCCCGGAGATTAAGAAAGTTACTACCTGGTTACCATCCAAGAAGGGCTTCACTAAATGTACTACATGTAGAGCGTGTAATTTTGGGTGCAACATGTCTTCGTACTCAACACCTTTCAAGACTACTTCCAATCCGATAACTGGGAACTACAATTGCAAAACCGAATATGCTGTATATGTCCTGACGTGCACCTGTGGGCTGCGGTACGTGGGTAGCACGAGGCTACAGGTGCACGTCAGGATATTGCAGCATATTAGGGCCATCCTGCACAGCGATGCAATATACCCTGTTGCCAGACATTTTAAGAAAGTGCATGCCAATAACATCAATTGCCTTTCTTACTATGTAATTGACGCTGTTAGCAAAAAGAGGAGAGGAGGCAATAGAGAACGCCAACTCCGGCAACTGGAGACCAAATATATTTTGGACCCAGATTGCAAATGGCCCAATGGGTTGAATACGACGGAAGACATGCGCAGCTTTCTGTAGAACAAGCAGGGCTTGCATCATCTTGACACGTTGGTTCAACAATTAGGTTTTGTAAATATTAACATCTCCAAATCTGTCCTTGTAAATAATACTGCATATAAACTCTGTACATATATTGCACTTTTCCTCTGGAAAAATTTCTCAAAATGTATTGGCTGATATTGCATAATATTTTATACATTCAAATGTTTTAAGGATTCCAAGAGACTGTTTAACCAATATAATTAATGAACTAAGCTAGTTCTTTTTCTATGTACAGATGATAGGACCTAACATACACATTTGATGAATTTGAGAAATTCACACCATTTGCACTAGCACTTTACAAACTTTATGGGATGCAGTTTTAGCACTTTTTAGTTACCTCTCCAATTCTATAGACTACATAGTGTGCGAAAACTAAAAGAACTGCTTTAACTACACTTACATTTCTTTGGTGCATTTAACAACATAGGGGTTGATTATAAACGGATTTAACCGGTTATATATTTCCCCCTATTCTATAACTAAGAATATGGCAATAACAACAGGATTTATCCTTTGTAGAAAAAGAGTTTTAAAATGATACGAACTATATTAATTATTTTAAATAAGTTCAGTGGCACGCGTGCAACAATAGGTCATGGCATTGTATATATGTTAATATGACTATGGTATCTGATTGCCGTGTGTTATTAGAAATATGCCTTTCAGAACAATGTTGTTAATGCAGATGACTACAATACGGCAGGATGTTTTCTATGTCATTGCACATGTGATCTATGACGTAAACAGTGGGAGGGGCACTTTTTGCACTTTGAATATGGACGATGGTGAAATCAAACTGTGACACGTGATCAAGGGCTTACGGGCTTGAAACGCGTTGTGTTGGGTCACTTAAAATAAAATCACTGCCCATTTGAATACCTCGGAGGTCTGTGTCTCTTTCCTCGCCTGACTGCCGCTGTGAGACTTCAGGAAGTGGTTTGAGTGTTTCCAGATATATATATGTATATATACATGTATATATATATATATATATATATATGTGTATATATATATATGTATATATATATATATATATATATATATATGTGTGTGTATATATATATATATATATATATATATATATATATATATATATATATATATATATATATATATATATATATATATATATATATATATATACACTAGCAGCCTGTCCCGACCTTGTCCGGGAGCAATCAGGCTTCCCCGACCCCCGCCTGCCCCGACATTGGCCATCAGCCCGGGCCTCCTTCTGCCCCGTCCCCCGGCTGCCCCGTCCCCCGGCTGCCCCGACCCCCGCCTGCCCTGACATTGTCCTCCGGAGGCCTACCTCACACAATTATGCCAGAGGCCCAGTTTTGCAGTGGTGGCCAGCAGCAGCGCCTGAGGCACTGGGGAGCTTGCTGGGTAAGTGGGGCTCTGGCACTCTGTTTGCAGGGAGGCGAGGATGAGCAGAGGCTGCAGGGATAAGAGTAGGAGCTCACAGAGTATGGAGCGGCCGGCGGGAGTCGGGAGCTTGAGCACAATTATGCCAGAGGGTCCCCCGCCTGTCCCGACCCCCGCCTGCCCTGACATTGTCCCCCGGAGCCTTTTTGTTGTAACTCCCCGTCCCCCACGTGCCCCGACCCCCGCCTGCCCCAACATTGTCCCCCGGAGCCTTACCTCAGCCGCCGCTCCTCAGTTCAGTGCTCCTCGCCGCTCCGCCTGTCCGCTGCTGCTCACCGCCTGTGTGCCACCCATCAGTGCTCTTCTCCCGCGCCATGTCCGCCGCTCAGCCGCCGCTCCTCAGTTCAGTGCTCCTCGCCGGTCTGCAGCTGCTCACCGCCTGTGTGCCGCTCGTCAGTGCTCCTCCCCCGCTCCTCCTCGCGCTCCTGGACGACGTCGGCACGCAGGTCGCGGCCGGCGCTACTTCGAGGGGACTACTTTTTATAAAATGTCAATTTTTTTAAATATAATGTATTTTTTAAATTTATATAGCCTATGTCCATCTGCACACCCTGAGGAGTCCAACGATGTATCGGGTGTGCGGATTGGCGCTGTGGTTCCCGAATTTACCCGCCTCAGAGCCTCGAAGTTCTTCCTTTATAATAGTAGTATATATATATATATATATATATATATATATATATATATATATATATATATATATATATATATATATATATATATATATATATATATATATGTATGTGTATGTATATATATATTCACTGAAAAAACCATAGGTTTCACACCAGTTATAGTTAGGTGGAAATTTTACTCGCATAAAACCATTGAAATTCCCACGTTATAGTTAGTTGGACTCACACTAACTTGCGCGTGCAATGCACTGCTGATGACGTCACATATTACATCACTCATGACATGGTCAGTGACATCACTCATGGCATCACTGATGACAACTCAAATGACAAGTATCAATGGTAATTTTACACATAGCATGACCTGGACGCTTCAAACTGATTGCAATACATTACAATTCATATATCATTGTAAACATATCAAAATGCAACCAGCGCAGTATTCGTGTTGTGGTTTGAATACCAGAAAGACATTTAAAACTCCGTAAATTATTCCGCCATATAAACATACTTGTGATCACTTAATGGTTCAGAGATCAACCAGCTTGAAATATGAACACATTTCGCAATTTAAACACAGTACTGGATTTAACAAAGTTGTAGGAGGTGGTGGGAAGTCATACAATACCGGTTTAAATACTTTTTCCTTTATTGTCTTAACCTATCTCTCAAGATGGTTGCTAGATAAAAACATACAATTGATGAATAAATAAATACATAAATAAAGCTTTCCAATAAAACCTTATTCTAAAATTATCTATAGAATCAAATAGTATGTTAAAAAATATATATGTTTATCTCCTGTTCATATTGTGCTTGATACTCCGTACTAATATAGTATTAAATGCCTTGCAGTAACTTCATAGTTGGAAATGGAATGGTTACTGGTCTCTATGTAAAAAATATTTGACTGGCATGATAAAATAGGTGCAAATAGAAATTAAAATGCTAGTGCCTGCCTCTCTTAAGTGTTGTAAACTATCTGTGATTTAGTTATAACTAAAAAATAGTGATTTAAAAAATAGAGTAAAATCCTTTATCCTATTCTGACTTTTGTTGACCTTTAGGCTTTCTTGCTGCTTTTAATCAAGAACTTAGAAATATAGCTCTGTATTGATTTGTATATGGAATTCTCTTTCACAGATTATAGTAATCATTAGAGACATGTGTATAAATCTTCAGTTGAATTGAGGCCCCTAGGGCTTTTGGAGTCAAATTCTAGGATGTAGCGTGTTTCTAGCTTACGTAAGGTTCTCTTCCTGTCACCTCCTCTTTTGTTAAATGGTACGTTGTCAATTAGGTAATATCTCAAATTTTTGGGATCTGACCGATGGTACTCTTCGAAGTGGCGGGCTACTGGGTACATAGGATCATGATTGACTATTGCTTTGATATGTTGAAAAATCCTCTTATGCCCATGCAGCTTGGTACTTCCCACGTACCGAAACCCACAGGGACATTCGAGGACATATTCAACAAATCCTGTTTTACATGTCAAAGCTTTTGTAATCTTCTGTTCTTGCTCGCTAAAGGCTGTTCTGTATGATGTGGTATTGATGCCGTGTTGGCAGGCCTTACAGGATTTGCATTTATAAAATTCTTTCCTTTGAGTTAGCCAATAGCCCTTCTGTCTTCCTACTGGATTGTTTTGTACCAGTTTGTCTTTCATATTTACTGCTCTCCTGTTGGTAATGGAGAGCTTCATTGGTTATATATATTGATTGATGTCTTCGGGACTCATGTCCCGATCCGCGGTATCAAACTACATTACCCAGGATACCCAGGATACCTAGCGGAGACTTACCAGCTATGGCGGAAGTCAGGCCGAGCAGGTACAAAGGTACGAGGATAGTCGCCTGCATTACTACATAGTAAACTGATTGCAAGTAATTTTTGGCAGGGTTGATGGTCAATCTATATTACGACCATAGAAACTTGGCCAGCGGGATTGTACGAGATCACTTATTTTTCTGCACTAAACGCACTTATTTAAAAGCATACATTAAATGCTGAATTGCTGACATATTGAACCATGAAATATAATTTGTTGAATGGATTTCCTCATTGTAAATGTTTTTACCATGAAGTATTTTCTTTATGTCTATTATGTGCATGAAAGAGTTGTGGGACTATAAGTACTGCAAAAAAACAAAATGGTGGTTACTTGATAAAGGCTTACGCCGAAACGCGTCGTCTTGGGTTAACGAGTGCACAATAAAGGGTTTGTGCAAGGTTTCCTGGTGTGCCGTCTCTGCTTCCTTCGAATTGGTGGGATTCAGTACTTTCAGACATTAAGGTAGCGGCTGCTGCTACCGACGGCATCAACGTTGTTTGGTTGAGGATCGTTCAAGCAGCGGTGTGGTCGTGATATATATATGTATGTATATATGTACGCTCGCGTGGTGCCAGCCCTGACAATAATCATGGCACGCCCCTAGTGGGCAGTCCAAATGTCCCAGTGCCTGATGGGACTGGTAGTCTTGTTTAGTCTTGGCTCCCCATCTGCGGGTGCGGTAAAAGGATGGTGATGGTTCCATCCACATATGTACGCTCGCGTGTGAAGACACAGCCACACTCGCGGGGAGAAACTTGAACTCGCCTTTCTTGCCACAGCATGCTTGAATAGCTGAGGAGCTCAAGAGAAAGTGATTCAATCCCATTTCGCCGTGGAATTCCTGACGCGTTTCGAAGGCTCCCGCCTTCTCTTCAGAGGATTTGGCGAACTGATGATGGGAATGCAGGTGCCAGCCCTGATAATAATCATGGCACGCCCCTAGTGGGCAGTCCAAATGTCCCAGTGCCTGATGGGACTGGTAGTCCTGTTTAGTCTTGGCTCCCCATCTGTGGATCAAGGCGGACGAGTGGTCTCCCTTCGCCAACCAGGCGACCTCACGATAGCGGAGTAGCAGACGGATATATGCCCGTCAGACTAGCAAGCTGGATGCTTACCCTGGTCGGCTCCTACCCTGAGGCTGCTTGGCGGTGCTCAGCGTGTATGCAGGGGCACTGCTCGCTCGTTTCCATCATGGCACTGCTGCACTCTTCTGGCGGGTGCGGTAAAAGGATGGTGATGGTTCCATCCACATATGTACGCTCGCGTGTAAAGACACAGCCACACTCGCGGGGAGAAACTTGAACTCGCCTTTCTTGCCACAGCATGCTTGAATAGCTGAGGAGCTCAAGAGAAAGTGATTCAATCCCATTTCGCCGTGGATTTCCTGACGCGTTTCGAAGGCTCCCGCCTTCTCTTCAGAGGATTTGGCGAACTGATGATGGGAATGCAGGTGCCAGCCCTGATAATAATCATGGCACGCCCCTAGTGGGCAGTCCAAATGTCCCAGTGCCTGATGGGACTGGTAGTCCTGTTTAGTCTTGGCTCCCCATCTGTGGATCAAGGCGGACGAGTGGTCTCCCCTCGCCAACCAGGCGACCTCACGATAGCGGAGTAGCAGACGGATATATGCCCGTCAGACTAGCAAGCTGGATGCTTACCCTGGTCGGCTCCTACCCTGAGGCTGCTTGGCGGTCATCTTGACACGTTGGTTCAACAATTAGGTTTGGTAAATATTAACATCTCCAAATCTGTCCTTGTAAATAATACTGCATATAAACTCTGTACATATATTGCACTTTTCCTCTGGAAAAATTTCTCAAAATGTATTGGCTGATATTGCATAATATTTTATACATTCAAATGTTTTAAGGATTCCAAGAGACTGTTTAACCAATATAATTAATGAACTAAGCTAGTTCTTTTTCTATGTACAGATGATAGGACCTAACATACACATTTGATGAATTTGAGAAATTCACACCATTTGCACTAGCACTTTACAAACTTTATGGGATGCACTTTTAGCACTTTTTAGTTACCTCTCCAATTCTATAGACTACATAGTGTGCGAAAACTAAAAGAACTGCTTTAACTACACTTACATTTCTTTGGTGCATTTAACAACATAGGGGTTGATTATAAACGGATTTAACCAGTTATATATTTCCCCCTATTCTATAACTAAGAATATGGCAATAACAACAGGATTTATCCTTTGTAGAAAAAGAGTTTTAAAATGATACGAACTATATTTATTATTTTAAATAAGTTCAGTGGCACGCGTGCAACAATAGGTCATGGCATTGTATATATGTTAATATGACTATGGTATCTGATTGCCGTGTGTTATTAGAAATATGCCTTTCAGAACAATGTTGTTAATGCAGATGACTACAATACGGCAGGATGTTTTCTATGTCATTGCACATGTGATCTATGACGTAAACAGTGGGAGGGGCACTTTTTGCACTTTAAATATAGACGATGGTGAAATCAAACTGTGACACGTGATCAAGGGCTTACGGGCTTGAAACGCGTTGTGTTGGGTCACTTAAAATAAAATCACTGCCCATTTGAATACCTCGGAGGTCTGTGTCTCTTTCCTCGCCTGACTTCCGCTGTGAGACTTCAGGAAGTGGTTTGAGTGTTTCCAGATATATATATGTATATATATATGTATATATATATATATATGTGTATATATATATATATATATATATATATATATATATATATATATATATATATATATATATATATATATATATATATATATATACACACTAGCAGCCTGTCCCGACCTTGTCCGGGAGCAATCAGGCTTCCCCGACCCCCGCCTGCCCCGACATTGGCCATCAGCCTGGGTCCCCTTCTGCCCCGTCCCCCGGCTGCCCCGTCCCCCGGCTGCCCCGACCCCCGCCTGCCCTGACATTGTCCTCTGGAGGCCTACCTCACACAATTATGCCAGAGGCCCAGTTTTGCAGTGGTGGCCAGCAGCAGCGCCTGAGGCACTGGGGAGCTTGCTGGGTAAGTGGGGCTCTGGCACTCTGTTTGCAGGGAGGCGAGGATGAGCAGAGGCTGCAGGGATAAGAGTAGGAGCTCACAGAGTATGGAGCGGCCGGCGGGAGTCGGGAGCTTGAGCACAATTATGCCAGAGGGTCCCCCGCCTGTCCCGACCCCCGCCTGCCCTGACATTGTCCCCCGGAGCCTTTTTGTTGTAACTCCCCGTCCCCCACGTGCCCCGACCCCCGCCTGCCCCGACATTGTCCCCCGGAGCCTTACCTCAGCCGCCGCTCCTCAGTTCCGTGCTCCTCGCCGCTCCGCCTGTCCGCTGCTGCTCACCGCCTGTGTGCCATTCATCAGTGCTCTTCCCCCGCGCCATGTCCGCCGCTCAGCCGCCGCTCCTCAGTTCAGTGCTCCTCGCCGGTCTGCAGCTGCTCACCGCCTGTGTGCCGCTCGTCAGTGCTCCTCCCCCGCTCCTCCTCGCGCTCCTGGACGACGTCGGCACGCAGGTCGCGGCTGGCGCTACTTCGAGGGGACTACTTTTTATAAAATGTCAATTTTTTTAAATATAATGTATTTTTTAAATTTATATAGCCTATGTCCATCTGCACACCCTGAGGATTCCAACGATGTATCGGGTGTGTGGATTGGCGCTGTGGTTCCCGAATTTACCCGCCTCAGAGCCTCAAAGTTCTTCCTTTATAATAGTAGTATATATATATATATATATATATATATATATATATATGTATATATATATATATATATCATAGGTTTCACACCAGTTATAGTTAGGTGGAAATTTTACTCGCATAAAACCATTGAAATTCCCACGTTATAGTTAGTTGGACTCACTATAACTTGCGCGTGCAATGCACTGCTGATGACGTCACATATTACATCACTCATGACATGGTCAGTGACATCACTCATGGCATTACTGATGACAACTCAAATGACATCACTGATGACAACATCCTTGTGACAAAGTGGCAGACCTCCTATCGGCATAAAATAACCTTTGACACACACATTCAAAACTAGAAACTAACATTTTCTTAAAAAAGGAGAAACCAATACCAATTACAGCAACCTATTAGGTAATTCCAACATCTACATACACATCCACTCATTCACCAACAGTTCTACATAGTCACTCATGCATGTACTTACTCATCATATGTATTCATACACCTATACATCCTGTTACACACTAATACTCATCCATATAGTTACTCACACACAAATTCACACATGCAAATAACCATTTACTTGATTATACTGCTATATGCACACCACTACACATACTTCTACAGAAACGGAAAGATATTTACTCTCTTAAACAATCAATTATAAAAACACATACTCACTAACCCACCCATACACACAATCATCCACCCATACAGTCTTGCACACATGCTGTCTTCAAAATACATACAAATAGTGAGTCACTCATTCATGCATCTGTGCTCTAAGTAATATCCCCCACCGAACCATACAGACACTGATACGGATACTCAAAAAACAACTAATAACCCATATACACACTCATGTAGCTACTCACCAACCCATGCAGCCACTTATACACAAAGTGAAACACAGATACAGATATTTAAATATTTAAACATTACTCGCTAATGTATGTATTCACTAAGATACATTTAATAAGTCAGTTAACCAATCAATTTTACACAAAAAAAACATCCATTTAGACATTTATTTACCCATTTATTCTTCCATCAACATTTAGATATACATATATAAAAAATATTTATTTTTCAGAAAGATACACATTCACTGGATGATGTCATCAGTGATGTCATTTGAGATGTCATCAGTGATGTCATGAGTGATGTCACTGACCATGTCATGAGTGATGTAATATGTGACGTCATCAGCAGTGCATTGCACGCGCAGGTTATAGTGAGTCCAACTAACTATAACGTGGGAATTTCAATGGTTTTATGTGAGTAAAATTTCCACCTAAATATAACTGGTGTGAAACCTATGGTTTTTTCAGTGAATTTAATAGGTTTTTTAAATGCTAATTCCTAACTATAACTGGTGTGAAACCTATGGTTTTTTCAGTGAATATATATATATATATATATATATATATATATATATATATATATATATATATATATATATATATATATATATATATATATAAAATTTCTATGGCAAATGAAAACCCTCATTTTGTTCCTTTTCAAATTAAATGTATTAAGTGTTACCACTTTATTCCAATCAAGATGACTTCAGATGTGCCATACTTTTGTCATAAGTAAGACTGTTAGCGTTCTAGTTGTTCTTTAGAACACTCTGGGACATTCTGTCATTGGGCTATACTTGGGCTACATCTGGCTGATATTTGGGCTACATTTGGGCTCTTTTGTCTCTGGTGGCCATCTTGAGAGTCTGCATATCAGATTTTTTTTAATGAAATATAAGAGGATTTGAGAAGTCACTCAAAATGTTCCCTAATTTTTCTTTCTTCAGCACTAATCATAATTTCTATGACAAAATGAACCCCCTCATTTTGTTCTTTTGCAAATTAAATGTTTTAAGTGTTAACACTTTATTCCAATCAAGATGACTTCAGGTGTGCCATACTTTTGTCATAAGTAAGACTGTTAGCGCTCTAGTTGTTCTTTAGAACACTCTGGGACATTCTGTCATTGGGCTATAGTTGGGCTACATCTGGCTGATATTTGGGCTACATTTGTTTTTTTTTGTCTCTGTTGGCCATCTTTGGGCTACAATGGGCTACATTGGGCTACACTGGGCTACAGTTGGCTACATTTGGGCTCTAACATATATATAGCCCAATGTAGCCCAATATATATTTTTTCAAAGTTAATTTTCGTAAAAACCACTGGAGCATGTATCTTGAGACATAGCAAAGGCACATCGGGGTACCAGTCCCTACAATTTTGCCAAGTTTGGTGGAAATCCATTCAGCCGTTCGGGCTAAAAGTGAGTTCGACCGCCCTATGGAAATTAACATGGAGAAAACTCGTTTTGGGACCCCCCTTTTATCTCGGCCCCCGCTTGACGAATCCCCCCCACATTTTTTAGGGAAGGAGCGGAGCGGAGCGGAGCGGGCCACGAACTTTAAGAAATTCGCGAAGATTCGTCCACCAGCGCCAAAGTTATTCCCAATAGAATGTTGCGGATTTCCTATGGAAAGTAGATCCTAACTATAACTACCTACTGGCGACCGCCAGTAGGTAATATATATATGTATGTATATATATATATATATATATATATATATATATATGTAGAGCACTAATTGATTTTGGATGACAGTGCATGCCGATGTAAGGCCATGTATTTATGTATAAGTTAACAAAAGTAACATGTTTCATAAAAATAAAAAAAACATATTTACATTCTCTTACATGATCATGCCTTCTTTACCACTGAAAAAAACGTACAGTGCTGCTGTGCTTTTTTAATGGGGCATCCAGTTCCTTTTGAACTCCAGGGTCTGAACACAGCACTTTCATTCCTTAACAAGCATTGGCTAAACCAATAGGTATTGCATATGTGATATCTATTGGCTTTGCCAATGTGCCATATTATACAGCAGTGTTGTACACCAGGACAGCTGCTGTGCCGCATAGTTGAAAGTAAAGTTAAAAACAGTACTATGACACAGTTGTTGTGACTTGCAGTTGTATGGTATTTTGCATTAACTTTAGGTTTTTACATGCATGATGTTAAGTTACCTGCTCAGCCTCGGGCCTTCTTCTGAAGGCTGCAAGCTAGAATTGTTGTTCCTTCTGACCAATGTTCATTTGGTCATTTCCTCCTCGGATGGTGAGGTTCACTCTCTGCTGCTGGGAATATTGTTTATGAATAAAGTTGCTTTTCTGCTTCCTGCAACATTAAGTGCCTTCTTCATTTTGGCAATGAGGAACCCAGTTTCCCCTAGCTGTTTTCATCACTACAGAAAGCGATTTTTTTGGGAAAAAATAAAAAAAGAAGAGGATTTCACATTCATTTTAAAAACTGATACGACTTTGCCACTCTTTAAGTGACGTGAACCTCCCTGCGCTTGCGCACTGTGCGTGCCACCATTTGTACTTACGTTTCTATCTCCTGTGTTCATGCTGATATTGCTTCGTATCCCCACAACAGCGGCTCTCAATTCTTTTACATCTTCCAGGGAAAAGGGTCTTTTACTCAATTTTATTGGTTCTGAGGCACAAGAAATCTTTACACACTTACTAGAGTTGCAACCTCTTCACGGTGTTGAAGTTTAAGATGAGTTCATATAAGCTCTGGCTAGGCTTAAATTACATTTCACTGTTGAACTCAATATTGTTATGGAATGACTTATTTGCTATTCTAGGCATCAATGGTCTTCTGAACCATTCGAAAATTATGTAGCAGCATTATGTATTTCAGTGGTTACATGTGACTTTGGTAACATCACAGAACAGTACATTCTTGGCCAGGTTATCATGCATTTCTGTAAGAAGAAGATTCAACAACTTCTCAGACACAAAAATCCTTCTCTTGCGGAGGTTGTTGAAGTTGCCAAAGGGAATATTAGAACTTTTAAAGTTTTAAATGTGGAAAAGGAGGCCAATTCGAAAGGCGACTATTTGATATACCACCAGACATAAGTCATCTAAAGTTAAAAACACACTCTTACCAACAAAAGAAAATGTTACAGATGCGGATCAGGACCGCATCTTAACAAATGGGGTATCCACGTATTTCCAAGGAATGGTTCAAATGTGGGAAAGGAGGACATCCTGCCAATATGTGCATGTCTCAATGAAACATCAATACTATTCAGGAGTGTAGGAAAGAGAGGCAAAATGAAGTGGATGAGAAAGAAAGCATAATGCCTTTTGGAAAAGGCCATGCGAAACTCTTAGCTATTATTGATCCGGATCCTTGTGAACCACCCAATTGCGAAGTTACGGTTGATGGAATCAAAAACATGATGGTAATTGACTCTGGTTCACCATTTTCATTACTTTCTCATGTGTTTTTTAAGAAATAATGGAAAGATACAATCTTAGAAATTAATGCTATCAAGGCTTATTGCTATGGGAAGGCTACTAATAATATCCTTGGTTATTTTGTGGCATCTGTTTAATTTTCTTCTTGCACCATTTTAGGCAAGATTTACGTTGCTAAAAATGGTCAACATGTCCTTGGTTGGCAACCTACAACCTGTTTTGGATCCTGTTGCTGATTTTCCTGTTCATTGTATGACCATACAATAAGGTATTGAGGGAATTATTTTGCAATATAAAAATGTGTTTCACGATGAATTGGGTGTCGTTAAGAGATGTTCTCATACAGTTGAACCCAAAGCTGATGCATCTCCTGTTAGGCATAAACTGAGGGATGTGCTTTTAAGTGCCAGGAAGGATCTTACTTTGCTTTTGAAACAGCTGAAGGGAGAAGGTGCTATGAAAGCGGTTGACACTTCTGAATAGGATTCCCACATAAATTCGGTTAAGGAAAAGTCTGGTGCTTTCAAAATTGTGTGCATATTTACAAACCTTAAATAAACAAATTGCAGTACATTGTCATTCCCTTCCAAAAATACATGAATTGTTAGCACAACTAGAAGGAGCAAGGGCCTCATTTATGAGGCTGTGCGTCACTTTTACGCCGCCAGTGCGTCATTTTTTGTGACGCACCAGTGGCGTAAAAAATGCACCTTGTTGTGCCATATTTACAAAGTGGCGCATCTAGGTAGATGCGTCACTTTGTAAACCCTGCGCCACATTATACCTGCGTCAGGTATAATGTATACAAGGGGGGCGTATTGACGCAAGGAAGGGTCGTAGAAGTGACGCAGTGAAATCTATGAGATTTCACTGCGTCACTTTTAGGACGCCGTTGCGTCAAAATCTTGCGCCTGCCTCACAGCAGGCGTAAGACTGATGCAGGCCCTTTCACATGGGGCTTGCCCCATGTGAAAGGAAGCATTGCTGGAGTTGCGTCACTTTTGTGACACACTCCAGCAATGCGTCACTTTTGCGCTTACAGATACGTCAGAAATACTGACGTATCTGTAACTCCTTGCGACATGATGTGTCATACATTAAATATGACGCATCAGGGATGTCGCAAGGAGTGCGCACTGAGAAGTGACGCATCGCTGCTTTCACACAGCGATGCGTCATTTCTCATAAATGAGGCCCTCGGTTTTTTATGTCACTTGATTTAAAATCTGTATACCATCAACTAGAATTGGAAGAAAATTGTGGAGATCTCACAAGATTTATCATGCTTGAAGGGGATTTTAGATAGCATCGGCTACGTCCGTTTTTCAAAAACGTATGTTTTCCTTGTTTGAGAGTACTGAGGCTGTTCTGGCATTTCAGGACAACATATTAATATATAACTGATGCTGTTGATTTACATAATCATAGGCCTTCCAAAATATTACATTTTACATGACAAGAGAATGATGTTACAAATGGAAAAGTGTATGTTTCTTACTCAAGAGGTTGAGTTCCTTGGACATGCCATTTCTGGAAAGGGTATTGCTTCAAAATAAACTTTGCTTCAGGTTATGGAATCATAGCATACCCCAGCTGATAAAGACCATTTGAGATCGTATCTTTAGTTGTGTGAGTTTTATTCCAGATTTGTCAATGGATTTTCCCAAATAGCTTTACTTCTTAGGCAACTTCTCAAAGAATGCAAAAAATTCACTTAGTTACAGGAACATCCATCAGATTTTGAAACCCTTAAACGTTATATTGTCAATGCTGATCCATTGTTTCGTTTTAATCATAATATGCATTGCGTATTATATGTCGATGCCAGTGCTTAAGGGCTAAGTCAGAAGGTCCACATGGGTGAAAAAACTGTGGCTTTCGCCTCAAGACAGCTTTCCTTTGCTGAATCTAGATATTCGACTATTGAAAGTGAGGCGCCAGCCTGTGCAAGGGTGGTTGAGCATTTTAAGACATATCTGAATCAAAGGCTTTCATTATCAAGCCTTATCATAAAGCTTTGTTTATGTTACCTAATCGCAACAACACTGTCAAAGCCTCTGTTCGCTTGGTAAGGATTTTGTCTAAAATGTATGAGTATAATTTTTGTGGCAATTATATTCCAGGATCTTGTAATGTTGTAGCTGGTTCTTTATTGAGACGTCCTGTTGGTGATGTCAAGGTCAAGTCTGAATTAATTGAAGAATTTGCAGTGAATTAAGTCTTGACTTTGTGTGAGGATGAGTTTTCTATTGAGAGTCGGCTGGAGGGTTGCAAAGCTGATGATGATTTGCGCATGGTCCTAGATTTCACCAGAAAGGGTTGGCCTCGGGAAAAGTCACTTTCTCCTGGTATTTTGGAAGGTTAGAGATGTTCTGTCTGTTTCTGTTGGCATTATTTGCAAGAGGACTTTATTATTCCTTCCAAGAATATTCACAAAACTACTATTAAGTTGAGTCTTTCAGGACATTTAGGTGAGATTCTCACTAAGGAGAGTTAGAAAAATATTTTGGTGGCCATATATGGATGCGTAAATAGTGGGATTTGTTAAACAATGTCCTATGTCTATGAATTCTGACAAAGTATGTTAATATCAATAAGGTTAAATATGGTCATATGGGGATTCCCGAAAGGCATTGGGAGAAATTGGCCTTGGACTTATTGGGTCCCTATGATAATTTTTCTCAATGTAAGATCTATGCTTTTGTTCTCATTTATTTCTCATTGTGGGTACTGACGGAGAGAGCGGTGCCTCCTTTTTTCCTGAGCCGCAGCCAGGTGAGGTGAGGTATTCTCCTCACGCATTTCGGATGCCGTTGGCATTACCGGAATTGCAAAGGAAGGGTTGTACATTACTGATTATATGTGATTCGTTGTATCTGTTCCAACCGTTTCGTATGTACTTGTATTTATCACAATTCGTTACATTATTATTTTTGTCACATTTGCAGTAGCAATATAGCAGTGGTCCTGGAGAAGGCATTGGAAGAAAAGTTTTCCTTATATGCTGAAACATGTTGACCTTTTTTCAAATAACTGACAGTTATTTGGTATAGACTGTCGTTTGCACTCTTTTTAGTTTGGGCTGTGAGAGATATTAATAAAGATTGGTTCTCTCTTAGGTCAATTTTAATTCACTTATCACCATATCATAGTGCACTGCATTTTTTCCCCCCACATTTTTTCCCCACACAATTCAATCGCTCACATCTGGTAGTTCAGTTAGGAATTTAGTTTCTTACTGACAACTCTTAAAAAAACATCCTCGGGCTCCCCTTTCCCTCTGAAAGGGTTGTAGCTCTTAGTGCCACTAGCGTGACACCAAGAGGAGACCCCGATGATGAAGCATGTCACCATTGGTGAGTGATGGTAATCCATCCTCTTGAATAGGACTTTCTATTTTATCGGCCTTAGCAAAAAAGTTTGCGCATATATATTTTTTGTTCTAGACTTCTTAGTGTTCAAACTGCTAATTTCAGACCCTTGGATATCTTTGTTGTATAAGTGTTATGTATTGGGGTAACCTATCCATGTAAGGTCTTTAAAAACTGCCTCAGACCCTATCTAAATCTGAGGAATTTTTCCATACCGTAACTGCTCCAATTCTTTTACGGGGTTTTTTCCTTTTGCAACGTTGGAAGGGAGGGCTCTTTGCATTGATCTCAATCCTTCTTAGATAAACAAAGATTTACCCATTATTGAACTTTAAGAAATTATGACAAGGCTTAGGACAATGTGTCAAAAACTGTAATGGAAATGTGAATGATTTCAAGACAAGCAAAGTTATGTTACCTGTGGGTCTTTGTTAAGATCAAATTACTTTTTCTTGTTAATAAAGGAGAGTCACCATTTTGAAGAGTATATAAGGTTATTAGAGTGTGGAACTCTTCTGCAAAGTTCACCAATAACACTTGATGGAGTCGGAATAGACTGCCTAAAGTTGATTCATGTTTGCTTAACAGAGAAGCCTTTTCAGATATGTCAGACGTTAGAGAGAGAGTTCAAAATGACCTTGACTTTTCTAAATTTGATTTATGTTCAGATTCTTGCTGACAATGTCCTTCTTTTGCAGCTGGCGTTACATTGTCTGCTCCTGAGAGTTCAATGGGTGATACTGAGAATTCATTGGGTAATGCATCACGTGGCAACATTTTGTCTACTAAATCTCTTGATGCTGCACCTGCTGATATGGAGTTCAAAGGTAATTCTGCTTGTTGCATTGTGAAGTGCCTTCTTCAATGCTCAACGACCTTTCAGCTATGCCAATGCTTGTTTCTTTTTGTTTAGACACTCCATGAGTGTCCATGTGCTTTCGAGCCTCCGTCCTGCTCTCTCTCTCGTCTACGTGCTTCTCTCCCCTCACCCACACTGATGTTGCTCTCTTTCAACCTTCTTTCCGACACTCCACATTGCTCTTTCTCCTGTGTTCTGAACCCACTCATCATTTACATTTTATTTTTAAAGTTCTTTGGAACTACGTTTTAAAAGTGTGCTTTCATGCTATTTTTTAAATTTACTTATCCATCTCGGATCTGTAAAAATAAAAGTGACATTTTGTTGGGGTGCGCATGTGTGTTGAACGTGCCACGTTGTATCTATTTTTTTAGGAATGCTGCAGAGTAGCCACAATGCTATACAGCATGGCTAAAGACATTGGCAAAGAAAAGCAAGATAGTACAAATGTCTTAAGATTTCCCTGGTTGAACAACAACCGCGATACCAAGGCGGGAGCAATTGTGCTGGTGCTGCTAGGGTGACTGATGAGACCATGTCCCTAAAACTGCAATTGGAAAATCAATGATCCATGGAGGCAACAGGCTTATATTTCTCCCAGTTTTAATACCTGTCACATTGGCCACAAAGAGGGAGCTGCTGGTGTTCACCAAGAACACAGAATGACTTGGAGTCCCCCCATTGCTCATCGTTGATTGACTTGCCTCTCACTCTCTTTTGCCTGCTTCCTATTCGTATATTGTCATTCTTGTGATTTCCCCTCCAATGCCTTTTTGCAAGCTCTTTTGATTGGCTGGCTTCTATGATCTTGTTATGCGCTTTACAAGCACTACTGCTTTCCCTTTGGTTACGCACTCTACAAGATTGCATGTTCAGCTATCTCATTTTTAGGTCTCGCCTACGCAGCGCTGCTTAGGAGGGGACCTTTAGCAATCGCTCAGGACTTTTGCTTAAATGAGTGCATGTTTTGCATTGGTTTCATTTGCCACTCGGGCACGTTTGGCATTTTCCTTGCGGTAGCGAGCAGCGGCGCCATCTGTTACCAAGGTAAACGCTGCGCGTCGCTGAACTCACCTGCCGCAGTCAGGGACACGCCTTCCAGATTGCTAATATGCCTGCCCCAGTCCCTGTTCTCGGCCGCACTGCCGCACTGCCCCACCCCTCCCACTTGTTTATTTCGCGCCGTCACGGCCACGTCTTCCACATTGCCAATCTGTAATATGCCTAGCAACTTCCGCACACTTTGTCTGATGTCACACGGTGTGCCAAGCTTCACAAGCTCGATAAGCACCCAGCTGCTACATTCTGCTCAGGCAATGGATGGAATGCCAACTTTATGTCTTTGGCAACTTTTTCAGCCTTTCTCATACATTGGCGACAGAGAACTTCAGGTAGATGAGTCCAAGCTGGGAGAATGCTTTTAGCATGATGCCCTCACAGTGACTCAGAAAGAACTGTTTCTTGGTTGGGCTCTACGTGTAGAAGTCGCTGCTAGTGATGTCACATTATTATGGGCAGTATCAGAGCACAGTTCCCATCACAATGAGCTCAACTGCACAGCCCCATCTGCACTGTTGCCTCCCACAGCCCCAAGAGATCTCCTGGAGGGATTCCCTGGAGCATGGCATACGTCTACCGGGTGATGCGTCCACTGTCCTTTTAACTGGGCGCTCTGGACTGGTGTCCTCGGGTGTCACCACTGTGTCGTTAGTAACGCGAAGAAGCGAACCGTCCGCATCGCTGTGGAAGAAATTCCTCCTCAAACCTCTAGATGGCGATCTTCTCATGAGGTGTTATGCAATGCTTTTGGGAGGGTTCCTCCATTGCCTTAAGAACTTGGCTTGATGCGTGCAGTGAAAGCTCAGCACGGATGGGGCACAAGCTGTCCAAATGTGACGTCCTGCTGTGTGCTTAGCTGAGGCTCTTCATAGCAAGCACAAGTTTTCCTTAATGTTGGTAACAACCCCACCTGCCGATCACCTCACTGCAAACAGCCATGTGAGTTTTGTTTGCGAGTCCACTCTTCTCTCTAGTATCAGGTTCAGGTGACTTTTTTCTGCGTTTTTCAGTGGCTCTAGGCCGTCGATAGCCTCATTCAAGACTGGGGAACGTGACATCTACACCAGGACGAGGCAGCAGGCGTGTCAGCCGCACACCCACAGGACAACCACAGGCTGGGACGCGGCGCCATGAAAGGTACGTGAGGTAGAGCAGAGTGAAGAGGAAGCTGCAGATGACCCCTACACCTGTTATTAGTCACAGTTATTTTGCTTGTGTTTATGTTTTCTGGAGAGGATATGGAGTAACAGCCAGGGCTGCCCACTTTGGAGCTTCGGAAACAAGGTTTGAGTCTCGGCTAAATATCCTGTGATTCTGGGCAAATTACTTAATCTCCCCATGCCTACCAAAAATGAATGTGTCCTTGTGTAACGTAACTGGTGCTTGTTTAAAGCGCTCCAATACCTTCGGGTCAAGTTGGCGCAATGTAAAACTGCAACAAATTTTTTTTTAAAAATCACCGAGCACCATGTCTACTACGATCCACCACTGTTATGTGTTACACAGGGCTGAGAGGAGGGCCATAGTTCGTATATATCCAGCAGAGCCCGTATCTTCCCACTTCAGACAAAGAGCAGTCATCGAGGCCTACTTTGGTAAGGTGCCATGGAAAGAGGTGAGTTCATTTCAGCAGAGCGCCCTACTATATAAAACAAGCATTGGCATAGCCAGTAGGTCTCGCTTTTGGGACCTTATAAGTGTTTGCACCAAGGATATTGTACTGGATAACTATACACTTATAAGGTCCCAAAGGCGAGACCTATTGGCTACGCTAATGCTTATTGTACTTCTCTCCTGTGTACTCTGTGTTGCTCTCTATCACCCTGTGCTTTTCCCCGCCTGCTTCATGTTGCGCTTTCCCCTGTTGCTTCTCCTCTCCACCCACTTCCTATGTGTTGCTTCTGTTCCCCTGCATTCCATATTGCTTCCCGACCCATGCCCTTCTTCTCTGCCACCTGCTGCTTCTCCTCCCCACCCAATGTGTTGCATTCCCTCATCCATGCCCTCCATGTGCCCCACCCACTCCCTCAGTTTTGGCCAGAACCCTCCGTGTTGCTTGCCCCCGCCCTTGCTTCAAAAAAATGCTTTCAACCGTGGTTGTGTTGTGTTCTAAAAGCACTTACAAATGTATATGGCTGGCAGTGTAAAAGGCTTTTTTTCTGAGAAGAATGGCTAAAAACCACTGATAAAGTCTGTAGGTTACAAAGGCTAGACCTATTTCCTTTGTCAATGCTTGTTTAAGTCTGGACTGACAGTGCAGTGGTGTGCCAGTGCTTTGTTACCACTCTGTTACAACATATACATATAGTGAGCTTCAGAATGTTAACATGTCATGCCATTGAAAGTTTAATATAAATTCCCAATGCCTTGAAAGTGTGTCCAATGCAATGCAGGAAAAACTATTTAGCATTTTGAAAATTCCAGCCAGTTAGTGCATTCAATACTTTATCTCTCACACATGCATCCATGCATTTTTTTATAGATTTTTTTTTCACTGCAGCAGGCACTTTGTTTATGCATTTTTCAGAACTCGAGTGAGAGCGTGGCAATATCTTGGCTGCTTTATTGGTGTTTCTTTTTGCGTATCAGGATGACCTGACCCCAAGATGGCTGCCATGATGCTTTGAGAGATTAACAATAAAAGTTACGATCCATCTTGCTAGCATTCAATAAGCCATCTTTGGGTTGGGCTGTCCCAGTCCTAAACAGAACAAGCATATGCAATACAATTGGTCTTGCATTTGAGAGATGTAGAGCTATTGGCATTGTAAATGACAATGTCTTTTCTCTATGTGTTTTTGTTTGGAGTGGATTGAATGTAAGTTGTTTGGAGTGGATTTATGTGGGTTGAATTGGAATTTTGTGGCATGATGTGGAATTCTATGGTGTAGATTGGATTATATGGTGTGTTACGTAATTGTAATGGTGGCCCTGCCTGCCTATTTTCTTTAGAGCAATTGCTGTCTTATACCCCCACCTCATGCTGAGGTGGAAATACTAAATTTAGTGAAAAATTATTTGTTGTATTTGCTATAGCAACAAAATTCAAGAAGAAAGAAGGGGAAATGCATTTATTAGAAAGTGAGGTTTTTCAGAAAAGTCGTGAAGGTTGCCACTGCGGATAGCTGAATAAAACTTACATGTGATGGGTACTGCCTGAGTGTTTTACTGGCAGCTTAAACCCAGTTCTGTATAATGACCCAATCAAACCACAAAACAGCGCAGGTTAAAGAGTTCACTGTGCCAGAGAGGAAGCCGTGAGGAAAGCTCGGATAGTCAACTCATATGAGAGACATTCTGAGGTCGTGTCAGCAAAGGTACTTCTCAATGTACTAAAACGCTGAATGATGGGGGGAAAAAACAGCCCAAAGGAGGAAACACGTATAAATAATTTACAGACAATGTAAAAAGTGCCCTGAAAACAATATGCAACAACTTACGTTTTGAAGTTATCCAAGTGGGGCTGGTAAAGGTGGACTTGGGTCACAGCCGCAATCCAAGTCAGCATTAGGGAATACTTAATCACCGCTGTAGTAGGCCAAACCAGTCCGAAAGGGCAGGAAGAGAACGCAGCGCAAAAACAGATCAGTGAAAAACACTTCCAACCTAAAACGGGTGGCTCGCGTTTCATAATATAAAGATGTCATCTAGCACGTAGCTTAGAAAGTGTGACGGAGCGACTCTATCTTGGAAATGACAAAACCTACTTAAATCAGCGTGCTTGTTTTAGGGGACAGATTTAGACATGTCAACCATTAATCACCTATGTCCAGGGCTTTAAGTGGGGAAAAAAACTGGGGGTGCTCTAAAAGGGGCGTGGCAATTTTATTAAAGGGGTGTGGCCTATCCGAGTAGGGGCATGGTCTAGATCAAGATAACTAGCATTGTGTGCTTAAGAAAATCATGAAGGTGCATCCAGTCACAGAATCACCCAAGTAGCATTTTCCCATATATCACAACTGTAAAACACCTTCTTATTACACTACAATAGATTAGTTGGGGCAACTAATGTGTTACTAGAGATGAGGTCAGCAGAACGTACTTAGGTCTCATCAGAGAGGTATAGCTGGATTCCTATGACAATTGAACGTGGTACCCACAACTGGGCGTAGCCGCTGCATTTAGGGAGTAAGCCGCAACAACCAACAAGGTGATGGGAATAATTCTAACATGAATTGCTGTCAAGTTTCGGACTCATGAATCCACTGAAAGCCCGTGCCATCCCTCAATCTCAGAACTAATGCAGAGGATGGAAAGTGCCAAAAGGTGCACAGGATGGAAAGTGTCAACAGGCCCATAAGTCAGGTGAGAAAGAGAATCCCTATGTCTTTAGAGAACCATCGAATGGGAGCAGAAGAGCAATGGCGAACTGGAGCCCACCTCCTTTGCACAGCTTTGTTTCAAGAGACAGCATCCCCTGTCTTGGTGTTACAAGGGGAGGAAAGATGACTGGCTGTAGGACTGTGGGCATGTGCTGTACAGATAATACTGGGCATATAACAAGGAATAGATTCCTTATGAAACAAGCCGTACTGGTTTCAGAAGTGAGTGGTACAACAGTGACCCGGGGGCGTGCCAGGAACCTGACTGAAGGACCCGGCGCACTGCTGCAAACACACTTGTAAGACCCACCAAATAAAGTAGGCAAAAGCAGCACTATAAAGGGGCATGGCAGGAGAGGTGCTAACGGTGACCCAAGAAATAGAGAGGGCGACAATGAGCAACTGCGAGGGCTGCCAACCAGATGTGAACTGAATTATAAACTGGAAAGCGAAGGCAGCTATTGGGCTAAAGCCCAGAAGTCTTGAATATGAATCTCCCCCCAGTGGTGTAACAAAGGCCCCCTGCAGCCCTCACAATGCGGGGCTCCCCAAGCTCCTGAGTGTGGTCAGAGGGGCCCCCTCAAGTTTCGTTACACCACTGACACGCAAGTAGCAACAGGGCAACCTCTAAAGAGAAGGCAGGTCTGCCGGTAGCGCGTGTGATCATAATCACCCCCCATGCAAACTCCGGTTACGGGTTACCTTAGGATGTGAAGGGGGCTCTGTGGTCGGAGCTGATCTCCGGTGAAGCCGCTTTCGCCGGTGGGATGTGCCTCGGCCTCAGGTTCAGGCAGCTCCTTTCCTCAATGACGAGTGCGAGGGAACCCCGGTTGCTAGGGGACGCCCTGCGCCTCTCCAGATGCAACGAAGCTCTGCCTGATGAACCTCTTAGTTGCTGGGGGTAATCCTTGTTGCTTTGACCAATCCGAGCGCGGCTTGGAAATGACGATCCCGGGCCGGTGGTGGTGAATACTGGCAGGGTGTTTTCTCGATCTAAGGATAGCGCGCCATGATCTGGATCTGAAATTACGGTTCCATCATAACCCTTTTCAGCTTCTCTCAAGAAAACATCGTTTACTGTGAAATTAGGACATCGCTGATATAATCATAAGGCCCATATATATAGAGCATTGCCAAAAATCTTCCTATTTCACACGATGATTCAGCTGCTATCGTTTAGAACATGTGGACAAAAATCATGTAATTGTTTGGTATCCATCACACGGCTGTGTGACACATATCGAGTTCGCCGGTGTTTTGCTTGAGGAATCTTTTGTTAACTCACTCCTTTTGGAAATCCCATTATAGAGATCAGGCCGGTATTTATGAGCTTCAGTGATCCCTACAGTTTCCAACCTTAGATCGGACATGTATTCTATTATCAAGATACAATATATAGTTAGTTAAGATATATGAGTTACGATCAGTCTCTACAATATGTGAATTTACGCAGTGCAAGAAAATGAAAATTTTGTTAACCACTGAAGTGTACATCCTGAGGAAGGCTATGGCCGAAACGCGTTGGTGAAGGTTAACATCTACAACCGGTGTCTTTTATATTCCAGAGTAAATGTGATAACAACAAGTGATATTTGTGATTTTAGCTCCCTATGCATTAGTTACAGACCGACATAGGTGCATTAACTATCGATCCAAAACTTATATTGCATCATATACACTGTGAGTTTCATTGAGAAAACTGTTGACACCCTTTTTTGGTCCTTTGGTACACTATAAACTTGTGTTATTCTGTGGTTCATTGGAGATTAAACAAGATATATTTGTATATATATATATATTCTTTAAATTATAAAATGTGAATCTATTGATCATAAAAAATATAAGGAAAGAAAAAAATCAAATGAAATAAAAAGATATGTATTTTTATAAGATATCAGACCCGTGTATGTGTTGTATTTAGATCCATGTTTTGAGAGCTGCATTCTGTACCCTCATGCACTAAGTCCGGTGCACTGTTCCCCTTTTTCCCAAAATAGTATTTCCTTGTTAGGGTTTATCCTATAAACAGGGGGCCCCTTTCTTCCTTTCCCTGTCTGAGGGGCCCCCTCCAGGAACTTTGCAGGGGGGCCCCCTCAAGTTTTGTTACACCACTGACACGCAAGTAGCAACAGGGCGACCTGTAAAGAGAAAGCAGGCCCGCCGGTACCGCATGTGATCATAATCACCCCCCTGTGCAAACTCTGGTTACGGGTTACCTTAGGATGTGAAGGGGGCTCTGCGGTCCGCGCTGATCTCCGGTGAAGCCGCTTTCGCCGGTGAGACGTGCCTCGGCCTCAGGTTCAGGCAGCTCCTTTCCTCGATGACGAGTGTGAGGGAACCCTGGTTGCTAGGGGACGCCCTGCGCCTCTCCAGATGCAACGTAGCTCTGCCTGACGAACCTCTGCATTGCTGGGGGAAATCCTCGTTGCTGTGACCAAGCCGAGTGCGGCTTGGAAATGACGATCCCGGGCCGGTGGTGGTAAATACTGGCAGGGTGTTTTCAAGGCTCCTTCTCAGAGCAGCAAACCCGGCCTCGAGCACACAACACAGCTCGAAGGGCGGCGGTGGAGTCAATGCGCACACAGCGCTCGGGTGCAAAGCAGGCGCTACAAAGTTCCTCAGCGGTGCGCTAATTCGCACACACAGAGAGCGAGGGACTCGATCCTGGGGCAGATCACGTTTGAGGCAGAGCAGGCCTCATGACCTTACGCCCCAGCTGTGTGCCGATGAGCACAACAAGACAGATTTCACATGGGGGCAGCTTCACGAAGGCACAGCGCAGAGACACACACAGCAGCTGGAAGGGTCGGTGCTGGAGAACTTTTGTATCCCTGAGTTCCCAGCTCTTCTTAGGCCCTTGGAGACAGGCAGGCTTCAGAGGGGCAAAGCACACAGCACAGCTCCTCTTCAAATTAGGGGGACACAGCACACAGCAGACAGTCCCTTCCTCAGCAATCACAGCAACTGTAGGTAAACATGTTGCACAGCATTCCCCATGTTATCCTATGGGCAAGATAGCCTTTCAATAGTGAAAAACGAAATTGGCAGTATTTCACTATCAAGACATGTTACCCACACTAGTAACACCAAACAAAAACCGGGACGTCTGCTCACCCTACCTTTGACCTTTGAGGCCCAAAAATAGAGCCCCCAAGAGCCCCCTTTCGAGGACCCCCCCAAAAAACTGGGGGGGCTCAGCCCCCCACAGCCCCCCCCCACTTAAAGCCCTGTCTATGTCAGCTCTATATGTGATATAATTTTAAAAATATATACTATTTTGCTGCTTCAGCTGTACAAGGAAGCTGTGGTGCTTCTTGTTTTAAGAAAGTAACAGAATCTGCATAGCTAAAGACATTTCAAACTTTAAAAATCATTTCACGCAATCTAGCACATAATAAAAGGTCACGGGTAAACAAGGAATGGAATAGATGTAACAGGTAGTGTTAGAAAAGTAAAATCTCAAAATTGTATAGAAAGGCAAAGGGTCAAAGCGTGAATTAGAAAAAAAAGTCGGTTAGCGACAACGGTGAGCATGACGCATGACATGAAATCCCGAAATGCACGGCGATAAACTTCGAATGGGAGACACTGACAGGTGTGAGGGGGCTGCCTTAATCGGCCATTATAAAAGACTGCAGGGTGTCTTGTGACGAGGGCTCTGCAGCAGGCAGCAGCTCGCAGTGTTTACTCGGCCTCTTTGACAGGTAGCCCCCCACCCTTCGCGGGCCGCAGGCTTGTTAAAGAGCTCTGCTCTTCATCACGTCTGTCCCTGCTGCTGCCTGCCCGCGAGCTTACGGCTAGCAGCTACAGATAAATGCATACACACAAAAATATATTTTATTTATTTTATTTTATTTAATGCGATTTTATATAGTGCGAACATTACCCGAAGGTGTCAGAGCGCTTTACATAAGAACCAGTTACGATACATAAGGAGTTAGGATTACATGCGTTACATAAAATATACAAACAGAAAAAAAAATTGCAAATGTACAAGTTAAAAAGTCACACAAGGAAGAGATATAAACAGAAAAAATTGCAAATGTACAAGTAGTAAAGTCACTCAAGAAAGGGATACGAATGGATATACTCTAAGAGTCACACAGGAATGGTAGAGAGTACAAAGGTCTACTGAATATACTAGTGATTAGAGTTATATCTATATACATATATATATACAAATAGTAGATTTTCTCAGGTCAAGACCCAAAAAACCAGGAGAGCAGAAGTCCATTAAGTGGGGTCGGAGGGGGCACGCAGTCTCAGCACCAAGGGAGGGTGGGATGGATAGAAGGGTATGGAGAAAAGGCAAATCAGAGGATCGTTGAGAGGGAAACGAGAGAATGGACAAGATGGCAGGTCAGGGTCCAGAGAAAAGCGTCCGAGAACAGCAGCAAAATGGTGGACAGGACAAAAGTAAAGAAGTCCATGAGAGTGACCCAGTGAGTATGAATTAGAGTGCCAAAAGAAGTCAGGGGGTACATAATTCAAAAATCAAAGTCAGGAAGGGAGAGGAGGTGTGTAGGCTCGGGTCCACTGGAGTAACGTCAACGACAATCAGAATCAGTCAGTCGTGGCTCCGCGCCCCCATACCTGAGAAAAGTGCACATACACTGGGCAGAAGTCCTAAACAAGCATTTGCAAAGCAATCTGTCTCGCCTTTGGGACCTTATATGTATTTAGCTATGCAGCACATTAGCCTGAGTGCTGAAACATCAACTGTTCTTTAACATGGAGAGAAAGTAAGCACCAAACTGCGTGACGCTCCAGGTATGGGAATACATGGAGAGAAATATTGCCTTTTTGCGGGAAATGGTATAGTCCAAAGCTCCATTTTTAATATAAAAGCAAGGCCTTCGGTGGTCATATCACTAAAAATACAAGGTTTGAAAATTATATTATTGTCTACGGGTGCTTGTGGAAGACAATTTCTATGGACTGGAATCTAGAGAATGCTAAAGTGATTCTGATATTTTACTAACCTCTGCTGGTCGTTTTCTATCAAGAAAGTTAAATAGAGGCAGTTGCCAGAAACATTAAAAAACAGAAAGTACCTCAGCAGAAAGCAATTCTGGTATTTTACTGACCTCTGCTGGTCGTGTTCTATAAAGACAGTTAAATAGAGGCAGTTCAATAGAAAAAAAAGTCCCTAATCGGAAGCAGACAAGTCCTAGGGCTGATCTCCAGAGACCACATACACATATAAGTATATACTAAAGTATATACTAAAGAATAGTATATACTAAAGAATATACAAGAGGTCTTGAATGCTCGAACTAAAAAAGAAGTGGGGGGACTCTCCAAGTTAGGTAGCATCACAGGAAGTGACATCACGGCGCTTTGCATTGCAGGAAGTGACATCACAATGCAAACCCAAGGATTGACAAACTAACTCTGCTGCCAGCCTATCCCACCAGGCATTATATTCCATGTGCAGCATATTTCCATGTAGATGTGATTGCTTGAGCTGCCTGGTGGTTGACACATCTGATGGAAAGATCTGTTTTTGTCTAGTCCTAGTTTTGACTTAAAGTAGCATACAGCGTTAATGCCCCTCCTGCAAAGCACATCATGTAACATGCAGATGACAGATTTTATTTTATGTATATAGGTACGTAGGTTACTGCTTTGAACATAGAGATCCTTTTGATACATGCAGTTGCATTGTAATCCTTCTATTATAACCAAGCGAGCTCTGAAGGATGATATGTAACTCCTACACCCAGTAACCCTCACTGTCTGATGTAACACATCCTGTACAAATATTTACAAACTTGCGTGATTTATTGACAGTATAATATGTATGTTTGCTGTAAAGTGATCTGGCACCCTACATTGGGATGAATAGTGCTGTAAAACAAATAAAAAATACTAGTATTTGAATTGTTATTTTGCACTGGGCCAGAGTAACGCATCTGACATTCTATAGTGCATGAATATCTATTATATATGGGAGTTCCGAACAAAGTCAAAATCGTGCCTCTCTTATGCGCCTTTGAAGTGTTACCAAGCTGCTGCTTTTGTGTCCCTTCCTCTGCATTTACATCTAGGTGTGAGACTACAGGCAGCCCCCAGCCTGGATACTCAGACAAAGAAGGCCAAATGGGCCCTTAAGTTTGGCCTTTGTTATGGCCCACCTGGAGTCTCAAATAACATAACCCCCCTCCCCGTCAGCACGTTGCTCCTCGGAAGGAAAGCAGATAACGAGCAGGCGCTGCTGAATGAATCCCGGTGTCTCAAACGTACACTAGGACGAGTTCAGCATATTTTAGAGTGGGGCTCAACATCTTGGCAGGGTGGACAGCGTCCACCCTGTGAAAAGAGTGGGTGGACACTGTCCACCCGCGTGAACCTCCAACTCGAGCCCTGCACATACATATACCCAGGCGGGTGCACAAACATGCAAGGAAACATGCACACAAACACGAACTCGAAGCTCAAACATATGCAGACAAACACACATACACATACAAATGTATCATGCAGAGACACAATGAGGCCAGGAAGGTTTGGAAGGCAGGGCCCGGTGGCACGGGAAGCAGAACCAAGCACAGCACCAGTCGCCTGAAGGAGGAATAAAAATAAAACACAAGTGGGGCAAAGGCATTGTAAATGTGACCGAGATAACAGCATGATTTACAGTTCTGTTTACAGAAACAGTGTTGCAGGGAAGCCAAGCTCAGAGCAAGAATGCTCCGCAAATGAAAACATGAGCAGGAAACCAAGACAAAAAGTCCTCCCAAGATCAGCTAAACAGACAAAGCATAATGGTACCCTAATTAATACCTGCTCCTGGGAGAAATTAAAGAGAAAAGGAGGGACAAAGAGGCAGGACTGACCACTAGCACACAAGGATTTTTAACCCCTTCCCTGCACCGCAAATTCCACCCTGGCGCGGGTAGCTAGGGGGTGAGCGCGGCGCTTCCGTGCTGATGACGGAACCACGCCATCATAAGTCACGGGCGGCGTGTGCTCATGACGGTGTGGTTCCATCATGACCATGCCCGCTCATTATTTCAACCGCACAGGTGAAGAATTAGTGCCTTGTGGGCGGAGCGCCAGCAGCATGACGGAACCACGCCGTCATGAGCACATGCCGTCCGTGGCTCATGACGGCGTGGTTCCGTCATAAGCATGCACAGGGTTAAAGGACACGGAAATAAACAAATCAAAAATATGGGATGACTTTATGCCCACAAGAGAAGTATACTAAAGTATATAAGAGGATGTATGCTTACGCTCAACCTGAAAAGTAAATGGCTGCCCTTCACCTGTTCCCTAGCAGCATCCAGGCACCCAGTGGACTTTGATCTGTACTCTTCTCCTTTTGCTCCCAACCATACCATGTATCCTATCTAAAATAGTAAACTACTTATGTTCATAATTAGGAAGCATTCCCAAGACAGCTTGTATATTTCAATCAATAAATCAGGGGTTTTTAAGCGTGCTACTCACTCGGAAGGGTCTCAAGACGCTGGGGGGTGGGGGGTGGGGGGGAACACAGATCCGTTAGCTGAAGAGCCAGGTCTTGAGAGCCTTCCTGAAGGTGTTCAGAGTGGGGTGCCGCGATTATAGCAAAAATAAAGAAATAGATTTTTTTCTATTTCTTTACTTTTGGTGTAATCGCGGCAACCGCGCTTTACTTATAACATCAAAAGAAAAGCGCGGGTGCCGCAATTAACTGCAGACTCCTCATGGTCACATGACTGGGTGTAACTGATAGTTGGACTTTGTGGATTCCTCCCAAACAGTCACACAATAGAGCAATTAGGTGTGCCTGAATGGGCTATCTGCAGGTAGGATGGTGAGGTGAAGCTGGGAACAGCCCCACATGCAACTGAATAGGCTGTGATATGCTTTCACACAATGGGCTTGTTACCTCTACATCGTTTCTGTAGCAAGCTTGGAGGCAGGGCACGGGAGTCATGAAATTCCAACTACTACAAAGATAATCCTCCTGAAACTTCTCCCAACTTCAAAGAAGGCATCAGATATAAAAATAGAGGCCTCAGACCAACTCTTCAGTTCACTTTCAGAGGACTGCCTGTTGCTGTGGCCTTTAGTGTACTCCACATGACTCCTTTATTGCACCTAGGAGGTCTGCTTTGTTGCCCGAAGGCTGCTGTGAATCCTCAGAGGCCAACCCTGCTGTTTAAGCCCTGCATCTTTGCCTGAACCCAGGACCACCAGAATGACTAGTTTGCTAGCCCCCTGTCCAGAGCCACAGGAACATAATAGGCTCCCATAATCTTGAACCCGAACTTAGACCCAGCCTGAGTGAGTTCTGAACCCCAAAGCGGTGTGCCACCAGTACTGGACCTTGTGGCGCTAAAGGTACCCAGATGGTCAAAATTTTAAACTTGGGACTCAGAAATATTTTGGCTAAAAACTACTCGGAGAACCAAGAGAAGACTGGCACCCACCTGTTTGTCGATTCGCCAAAGATGCATTGCTAGTTGGCCTGACTTTGTGGCTGCTCCCGCTACATTCTTCACCACAGAAGCAAATCCTTTGCAAAAAGGGGTATCTGACCTCCTGAATTGTCTTCAGATACAGCTTCTGGCTTCATCCTGCAGGAGTTTTTTGACTTTCAAAAAAATTACTACATCGAACTTAGAAATCTTCATTGCAACTTTGTCCAGCTGCTCTCCGACAATGATGCTCCCTCCTTGGACAGCGTCTACAACGTTGCCCCGCTGAGCTCTACCTTCTCAGAACATGTTTCTTGAAAATGTTTCTAAGTCCAAAGATAAGCTCCCAATTCACTTCTTCTATCTGACCCACGCTGCCATCTTTTTTTTACTTTGACCTTGGTCTTGTGCAAGAAAATGTCTGCAGTTGGTGCTTTGATCTTTCAGGCCCTAGTTTTTACTAAATACTTTGAAAATTAATCCTTGAAGTTCAACTGATTGGATTTGCATTGTTTTGGTGTGAAATAATTTATTACAATTTCCACTTTTTTTTCTAAATGGGTGACAAACTTTTCTTGTGTTGTGTTTTCACTTGATGACTGTTTGTATGCTGCATAAATACTTTACACATTGCCTCTATGTTATGCCTGGCTGCATTTTGTATCAAGCTACCCAGTGTTAAGCACAGGTTAATTTGGTGAAATGTTGTGGTCCACCCTGCTGTGGTTATTGCTTGACCAGGGCTTACACCCCAGTCAACCACCAACCCAATTTCTCAAATGCACTATGAAAGAAATTTACAGGCTGTTTGCATGCCTTCCAGGAACAGGCGCATATGACGACTATGAGGCAGCCATCAAAGCCATGAATGCCCACTGCGATCCCCAGCTCAACCTCGACTTTGAGCAGTTCAAGCTTTGTCAAGCGTCACCAATGAGAAGGGGTGTCAATTTCTATGTCTGGCTGCGAGGGCTAGCCAACACCTGCATGGCCTACAAACAGTTGAAGGAAGTGCTTGTGCAACTATTCCAAGGGTGCAGGTCAAAGAAGCCTGATTCTGTGGCAACTAGGCATCAGCCTCAATGATATCCTGATTCTCGCCCAGTCGCACGACCTCTCCGCAGCACAAGCTGCTAAGATTGTATACGCACTCACCCCCATCACAGTGTTCCACACTTTAGCAAACAACCTACAGTCAAGATAGAGACTGTTGGCGCAATCAGAATAAGACCTTGAGGTGGTAGGACAAAACCACCAGAGCACACACCCACTGCGGAAATTGTGGGAGAGATGAGCACCCAATGGAGAACTGTCCCTCCCACGGAAGAGCATGCTCCAACTGTGGGAAGCCAAACCACATCGAAACAATATGCAGCAGAGGATTGAGAGGCCGAGGGACCAGAAAGAGAGTGCATCCTTGCAAAATCAAACCGACACTTCAAAATCAATGATGCAGAGCGGCCGGACCCAGCACAACACCAAACATGGAGAGGAGGCCACAAGGTAGAGGCCAAATCTGAAGATGAGGAAATCTTTCTTGTATTGTTCACGGAGCACATGAAGAGCAACAGAAGCCCCCAGCCAATGTGTGAGATACACACGGCGAGCACAAAGATCAAACCCCTGATTGGTCCTGGAGCATCCATGAACTTCATGCGCTATCATCAGTACTCCTGCCTTCGACCCAAGCTAATGGTGTCACCATCCGCAACCAAAATGTATACATACGGAGGCCAAATAAACTTCCCTTGGATGGGTTCATTTGATGTCTCGATGTAGAATAGAAGAAAGGAAGCACCAGCAAAGTTCCACATTGGTAAGGGAGACTCAGAAACCCTTGTGGGGTTTCTCAGAGTCGAACACCTCAACCTTGTATTCTTCACCCGGAACGTCCAGGCTCACCAAGAAGAAGACATCATATGCCTATTTCCCCACCTATGCCAAGGTATAGGATGCCTCCAAGGACCTCCAGTGAAGCTGCATATGGACAAGACAGTGAAACCGGTGACACTACAACATCACAGAGTGCCCTTCCACCTACAACCCCAGGTAAAACAAGAGCTGGAGAAGTTCGAAGCACTGGATGTAATTGAGAAGGTTTCTGGGCCCACCCTGTGGGTTTCCCTGATTGCTAAAAAAAACAAAAAAAAACAAGCTGGCAAAATCTGGTATGCATCAATATGCTTTTCCTCAGCAAGATGATCAAGAGGGAACAATACATTAAGCCCACCATGGACAAGAGAATCGCCAACCTCAATGGGCCAGATGGTTTTTCAAACTTGACCTGAATACAGGGTGCCACAAATTACAACTGGATGAAAGCAGCCGGTACATCACCACCTCCTTCTCAACCCATGTCGGCCTGAGGAGATACAAACAGCCAAAGTTTGGGATCTCGTCAACAGAAGAAGCAGTGCCTAATTTAAGCCTGTGGTTTCCGGTGCTCAGCACCTGCACTTAATCATCAACACCTGCACTTTTCATGAGCACCAGTCATGGACACATTCATTTATGGTAGGCACAGGGAGATTACGTGATTTACTCAGAATCACAGGATGTTAAGCCGATGTCGAGACTCAAACCTGGTTCACCAGCTCCGAAGTCAGCAGCTCTGGCCATTACGCCACATCCTCTCCCCACTTTCATGGCTAGCAGTTCGTTCTGTTTTCGGTTGCACTCACAGGAGAAATGGGCAGGTGCAAGCTGCCTCTTGATGAGAGCCCTGGTGCTTATTTTGTTTTACAAATTAACCACTAAGAAGAAGTGTCTGGCTTCCAAGGCATCATCAATATATGTGACAATATCCTCATCTATTCGACGACCATAGGAGACCTCCATCACTGGCTTTGATCAAGCTGGAAGTGGCTCAGAGACCACAGCCTTACCCTCCTTTAAAAGAAGAGCTTGTTTTTTAAACCAAAATACAATTCTTCAGGTACACCTTGATGAAAAACAGCACCCAGGTAGAACAGTGTAAATCCCAAGCAATCCGACAAACCCCAGCCCCTAGAAATGCAACAGAAGTACGTAGTTTTCTCTGTATGGTCACCTAATGTGGCTGCTTCATACCCAACCTCGCAATACTACCAGGACAGCTCACAACCCTGATGAAGGCTGACACTAAGTGGAACTGGGGCCCCAGGAAGCAGAGTCGTTTGAAAAGATCAAGAACGCACTGCTAGACAAAGCGACAATGGCCTACTTCGATCCAGAGAGGAAAACGAAATTGATTGTGGATGCGAACTCTGTAGGACAGATGGCAGTACTAACCCAGGAAGTGGAACCTGGGCGATGGGAACACCTCACCTTGTCCAACAGAGCTATCACCCCAACCGAAGCAAGATACGTCCAAATTGAGAGACACTCGCAATTAAATGCGGCTGTGAACACTTCCACCTGTATTTGTGTGGGTGACCATTTCAGGTGGTAACTGATCACTAGGGCCCCTATTCTAAAGCAGCGCACAACACCCCGCCTCAAATTGAGCATTGGGTGATACAGCTGCAACAGTACAGTTTCAACGTTATTTACTGCCAGTGGTCTAGAAACCCCACATACTTCCTCTCACAGCATCCCATCCTAGAGGAAAACCCAGCCACAGATCCTGACACTCAAACTGAGGAATACCTAATGCTCAGGATCCAAGGAGCTTGCCCAAGGGCACTTCACCTCCAGGAGATAACCCAGGTGACAGCAGAGGACTGCACTCCAGAATGTCATTACCACACTCTGTGACGGAGCATGGAGACTGTTCTTAAATGATGCCAACCAGTGGGGCTGCCCAGACAAGGAGAGACTAACATAAACCTGGAGAGTCAGAAATGAGCTGAGTGCCACACCGGAAGGTCTCACGCTATGAGGACATTCATAGTGAGACCAGATCACTGGCACAGCAAGTCAACAAATTTGCCTACAATGGGCACCAAGGAGCGGCCAAGATGAAAAATCACCTAAGGGAAAAGGTATGATTCCCAGGACTAGAGGAGGACGTAGACGATCAAGTGAGGCATTGCCTAGCATGCCAAATGACAGGCAGAGCAGAAACCCCAGCATATGAATCAGTGAAGAACACTGTGGTACACCATGGGCAAAGATCAGCCTGGACTTTAGCATCTTTCCAGATGGACACACCACGATGGTAATAATGGGCTGCCACGCAAGATACCCCATAGTAGAACTGACAGAGTCAAAGGCACTCTTCAAGGTTGGCCCAGCACTACAAGTGCTCACACTCTTTGACAATTCAATTTGACATCCCGGAGGAGATCAGAACAGTTGAAGCCCATATTTCCAAGTGTCAGAATTCCACAACTTCATGAAACACTTGGGCATACGACACCGGCGAATCACTCGTCATTGGCCGCAACCCAATGGTGATGTCAAGCCCTTCATGTACACCCTAAACAAAGCACTACGAATTGCAGTACAAGAAGAGTCAGACCCAGAAGTTAGCCTCCATGTGCTTCTCAGGGAGTACCAAGGAACCCTTCACTGCACAACAAGGTGCTCACCATGGACACTAATGCTAAGAAGGAACAGGTGAGACACAATTCCAACCCACCCAGGATGGGCACCACCATAGAAAGCAGGCAAAGGTGGAGAAGACAGAATAATGAAAGTGTGAGCCACAAAGGACAAGCACACAGCCGTCACTTATACATCGGAGATCAGGTACTATATGCAATCGCTGGCCAGGGTGGAAGTTCCATAAATCCCGACATGCAAGGAACATGGCCTGTGACAACGGTGGTAGGAACCATGGTAAAGAAGATGAGGCTGGATTGGTACTCTAGTTACCGGCGACAGGTGCCCCCAGGGCAGCTAAGGAGGCACACCACCACGGTCGTAAGTCCCCAAATGGCAATCCCTGGCAGAAGCAGGTGTGGAAACGGGTCTGGCAGAGCTCACAGAACTCTCCAGCCCCACCAGAAGCCCCGATACAACCTATGGCCAAAATACTCAGCCTAGCCATAGGCTCAGAGACTTTGTAAGCACATTTAGGCCTATAAAAAGAGTTTCTGAAATGGACTAAAGTTGCTGAGTATGTAATGAGCCACACAACCCCTACGGAAGACCCCTGGCACATGACATGATACACGCAACCCTTTGAGCTGGGCGCAGCCCAAGGGTATAAATTCAGAAACAATTGTGAACCTCAGTTTTTTTGTTGCCTACGCCATGTGCTAGGCTTTTGCTCTGCCCAGCGCAGCCCCACACTAATGAAGTCTGCCGCTGGGCCACTTTCAAGTTGTCACAAATTAAAATAAAACACCATCTTCATGTCTGTGATTCTAAGCACACTCTATATTCACATGTGCAATTGATATGGGTTAATGACACCTAACATTTAAGGGACACACGTCATCTCATTGAGTGATGTGTGCTGCATAAATTGCCACAATGATCATTTTATAGATCTTTGTTGGGTTTATTGTCTTTCGTGGGGTTTGTTTGTTTCAGTCATCCATCCATGATGCAAGTATGTTAACCCTATATGTCCTTAGAACCATTGCCTCCTCTTATCAACTGCACCCCCATTTTGTGTGCCCCTCTCATCCCTGCTTCTTCCTTTGGCACTCTTTCCCAGGAGCTTCCCGAGAATAGAAAACATCTTTCTGTTGCACGCCCCCATATGTCCAGCCACAGGCACAGGACCTCCAAGGAAGAGTGCCAGGATGACTTGTTTTCTCATCACAGCAATTTGGAGCGATGGCCAGAATTATGGATAATCCTTGACACTGCACATTTTGGCATGTGTCTTATCAAAATCCAGCATGGACACCAAGAGTTGTGCGTTGGAGCTGGGCTTCTGTGCAGAGGTCACCATAGGGGAGACTTACTTCGATCAGTGTTACCTACTTTTTTCATCAATGCAAGCCCTTTTCTACACATGAGTAGTGGGACCTAATGAAAGGAAGTATATATAAATATATATATATATATATATATATATATATATATATATATATATATATATATATATATATATATATATATATATATATATATATATATATATATATACTAGCAGCCCGCCCCAGCGTTGCCTGGGGGCAATGAGGCTTCAGGGCCGCCCGCCCAGGCCCCCGCCCGCCCCGACATTGTCCGTGCATGCTCATGCACGTACACGGACCAGGCCCCCCTCCCGCCCCGACTCGACTCACTCCCGCCCGACTCACTCGCGCTCCGACATTTTCCTTTACTGCTGCCTCTTCCAGCTGATAGCACTGCGAAGGTCCTTCTTGCCTCCCCCTGCATCACACAGTCTCGCACTGAACTTTCCCTTTCCTTACCTGTGCCGCCGCTCCTCACTGCACAGCCGCTCGTCACTGCACCACCGCTCCTCCTTCGTCGTCATCACGCACGTCGCGTCGCAGTCATCATGCACGTCGCGTCGCGGCCAGCGCTAGGTCCTGGCCGGCGCTACTTTCAGGGGACTACTCTGTTTTCAAACTTAATTTTTTTAATTACCTCTTTTTTTTTAAATTTATATAGCCTATGTCCATCTACACACCCTGACATTTTCATAGATGTATCGAGTGTGTAGATTGGCGCTGTGGTTCCCGAGTTTACGTGGCCAAAAGTTGCAAGTTCTCTCTTTATAATAGTAATATATATATATATATATATATACATATATATACATATATATATATTTCAAAACAAAACCCTTTCAGGCATAGAGTGACCCTGAAAGGGTTTTGTTTTGACTTAATACTGGGTACTCCCTTGTGTCTGGACAAAGCCTTACCTCTCTGAAGAGCTCTAATTAGCGCGAAACACTGTGTCAGGGGTTGCTTTTACTCATTTCAGGTTGGCTTGAGTTGGTATTTTACCAATTCAAAGCTGTAAGATTGTGCCTGGAGTGATAAATGGCTTTTGTCATTTTACAGCTCGGCAAGGACAGCACTGTTCTAGTCCTATGCTTAAAGACTTTGCTGTATAAATGGGAAAAGACTTTGTCCATTTCTATCTCGGCGTGGATAGCACTGTGCTAATCCTGTGCTTAAAAACTTCGATAGAAAAACAGACATTTGAGGTGAGCAGATCTAGAGTGTCGCTGGTGTTGAGAGTGCTCTAACAGGAGCTGCTTTCCACCTAAACTTGAGAACTACCCAGAGTTCTCTCCTTTTTTGCATATATATATATATATATATATATATATATATATATATATATATACTGCTTTTCTCCGTCTGGTGTCATCCCTACACCACTCCGATAACGAACGCAGTCCCAGATTCGATGAAATGTTAGTTTATTTAAAATAATGCCCTGCACCACCGCCATTATATATATATATATATATTCACTGAAAAAACCATAGGTTTCACACCAGTTATAGTTAGGAATTAGCATTTAAAAAACCCATTAAATTCACTGAAAAAACCATAGGTTTCAGGCCAGTTATAGTTAGCTGGAAATTTTATTGACATAAAACCATTGAAATTCCCACGTTATAGTTAGTTGGACTCACTATAACTTGCGCGCCTGCAATGCACTGCTGATGACGTCACATATTACATCACTCATGACATGGTCAGTGACATCACTCATGAATTTCATAGGTTTTTTAAATGCTAATTCCTAACTATAACTGGTGTGAAACCTATGGTTTTTTCAGTGAATTTCATAGGTTTTTTAAATGCTAATTCCTAACTATATATATAGGGCCTCAAACCTATGTTTTTTTCAGTGAATTTCAAAGGTTTTTTATTAGCAAATTTCTATAGCTATGAAATGTAATATTTTTTTATATTGAATCCTATATTGTATATTTATGTAATACTATTTTTTTTATGTATATTCATGTTTTTTGCCTTGGAGCGCTCCCGGTGCGCGTCCCGGTGAGCGCACCGGTGAGCGCAGTCTTGCGGCGCGCCCCGGTGCGCGTACGGGTGAGCGTCCCATTAGCGCTATTGCCACGAACAAAAACATCATCGTGACGTATCGCGTAGCCACGTCCGCGTGATACGCACGGCGTAAGCGCACCCGGAAGCACTCGAGCGCATACAATCGCGCTACGTAACCATCCGACGCGCTTACGCGCCCAGGGGCGCGTAGCGTAAGCGCGTCGGGTCATGTGACCTAAAAATAACACTTTTTATTGGTTCAGGACAGTTTTGGTTTCCAAATGATGAAAGCCCTGGTCATGTGACCTGAAAATAACACTTTTCATTGGTTCAGGACAGTTTTTTTTTCCTAATGGTGAAAGCCCCCACCTTTTTTCCGCATTCTCACTTTGTACTTTGAGTGAGGAAGACCTGTTTCCAGAGCTATTACTAATTTGTACTCAGAAATGGCGTCAGTAGCAGCAGCAGCAAGAGCATCTCAGCCACCACCACCAAGAGGACCACCACAACACCACAGTGGTGGCGATGAAGAAGAGGTGGAGGAGGAGGAGGAGGAGAGGAGGAGGTTCCTGCCAGAAGATACTACCCCATATAGGCAAAAGGAGCACATTATCTGGGAGTTTTTTTCAATCCCAAAGGACCTCAAAAAAGTAAATGCGCCAAAGGTTACTTGTTTAATCTGTGGCACTGTACTTTACAGGGGGAACCCTAACAAAATGTACTCTTTTGGCAACAACACCATGATTCGCCACATGCAACGCCTGCACCCTAACAACTATGCTGCAGCAGCGGTCCGAGAAATGACCAGAAACCCTCCCCAATCTTCTCCCAGCACCTCCAAAAGAAAGCAACCCACTCCATCGGGTCAAGAGACAAGGGCGATGGTCCCAAACATACAAACCCAGTTTGGACAATACAAAATCGTTTGTATTTTTTGTGGTAAAACAATTACCTATGGTGAGCAAAGCATTAAGCTCATCAATCGTGCTGGTGAGAACCACATTTGTCCCAAAAAAACTCAATTTTTCCTGATTTTTTTTGCTCCAGTTGAGCCATTTACAATTCCCTGTTTTTTGTTTGTCCCCATAAAAATAACAAAAAAATATAAAATTGTTCATAAAAGCCAAAAAAAAGTACAAAATGTTCAAAAAAACAATAAAAAAATATAAAACAACAAAAAGAAGAAAAAAACAGTTCTTTTTAGAACTACCTCCAATTTATAAAAAAAGGCTACATTTTTTCAAAACTCTGTCATTCTTTTTTCCCCATGGTACGCTCCCTGGTACGCTCCCCGGCGCGCGTACCGGGCGCTCCCCCCGCGTAAATCAAAAAAAAAAATCATTTTATGGCCCCCACATCAAACCTAAGGGGTCAGGGGGGTCTACTCTAACCCCTTTTGGCCATTTCCCCCTTTGTTTTTGCCACATCTTGTGTCTCGATCCTACCGAGACACAAGATGGCGGCCGCTCCGGACTGTTTGGAATGTTGACAGACACCCGAGAGCCAATCAGCTTTCCGTGCGCGAACTCGCGTAGCGCGCTGGTACGCGCCCCGGTGCCCATACCGGGGCGCGCTTACAGATATATATATATTTTTTTAACCTAAATTACTCAAAATCCACTGGAGCACATATCTTGAGACATAGCAAAGGCACATCGGGCTACCAGTCCCTACATTTTTGCCAAGTTTGGTGGAAATCCATCCAGCCGTTCGGGCTAAAAGCCTCCGCTTGACGAATCCCCCCCAAACTTTCAGGGAAGGAGCGGAGCGCCGCGAGGCAAATTTGAGGAAAATTTCAGGCAGATTCCTCACCCGGCGCCAAAATTATTCCCAATAGAATTTTGAGAATTCCCTATACAAAATAATCCTAACTATAACTACCTACTGGCGATATATATATATATATTTTCCAATATTACTCGCTCCAGCCACCAACTCCAGCCGGGTTCGTAAAGAAGACGAGGCAGACCCAACTTGGTGCAATTAGTTTATTTTCTTGTTAAAACGCCACCAACAGCCCTCACGACGCGTTTCGGCAGATCCCTGCCTTGATCACATGACGATATATATATATAATTGTACACAAACAATATATACACACACACAGAAATGCTACTACCAGGATCCTTTGCCCTGAGGTAGGTAGTGCAGAATTTCAGCGGAGCCAGCCGACAGACAGTACCGCACAGAAGAAAGAAATATCCGCGCTCTCAGATAGTGCCAAAGTGAAGTTTGTTACACCAGGTAACGCATTTAGACAGACTCGCTGTGTTGGTCACACAAGGATTACACAGGAAGTGTTCCAGTACATACATGTAATCACAGAAAAAGGACAAGAATCACATATCTGGCAACACAGTGTTTCTGCGGCGGCCATCATAAAGCAGTGCAATTCTTAATGAGAAACATTTCCAAGAGGGGGCACTAGGTGGCGCACTACCAATATGGACGCACGTCTGTGAGGCTCTGGCTACTTGGTTCCATTATATTACATTTATCCTCTACCCTTGCTGTGTCATCAGGTTATGATTGCCGGGAACCGGTAGTGTGCACTCATTGCTCGCTCCGGTGTGAATTTCGGCCGTAACTGAGGCCTGCTGCAGGAGGAGGAGCCTGGTGAAGTGGACGGCGGAGTGTCACTGTAACCTGCCTGGAGCTCCATCCGGCTTAACAGTATGTAGGCATAATCAACTAAGGCAATACAGAAGATTAAAGCATAAAAAACCAACAAGTGGTAAGGGGGGTTTCCCATATGGGGGGTCGCCAGGGCAACACGGAAACAACCCCTCCTCTCTCCACCAAAGGTCTGGTGTATGTGGTGGCTTGAGTGGGAGAAAAAGGCCAGCCGGGGAGTAGGAGAGGGGGGGTCACCCGGCTCATCGTGGATTGTTACCTCCTGCCATGTCAAGGGAAACAGAAAAAAAAAGTGCAAATAGTGGTGACAGCGGAGGATAAAAACAATAACCAGGCATCAATAAAGTCACTTATCTGGAGTCGGTCACCATCAGACCATCTGTCGTTTCCGGTCTTTTACACCATCGCCTCCGAGCCTACGGGTTCCAACCTCAGGGGGAGGGGGGTCTCCGAGTGGCGGGACCCAGCAGGAGAGGCGGAACCGTGGGAAAAACAAAAATGGCTACACAGTGCTACATTTCCTACCCGCAGAGAGAAGGGTATCAATCTGTTTGCGAAGAGGGCGATCTGGAGACTCGATCTTCTGATGTAGTTCCTGGATAGCGAGGCTGGATCGATTTAAGGAACTCCTCCACCTGATGTGGGTTAGTAAAGATATTGCTTTTGCCACAGTGAGTGACCCGCAAGCGTGCCGGGTATAGTAGGGCATATTCAATATGTGCTTTCCTGAGTTTTTGCTTGACACCCAAAAATTTACGACGCGCCTCTTGCATCGCCACAGCAAAGTCTGGAAAGATATTAAACTCCCCTCCGTCATATTGCAGATTCTTGTTTTCTCTGGCCAGCTTTGGAGCGGCATCACGATCGCGATAATTTAGGAGAGTTACCACGATTGGTCGTGGGGGCCCTCCAGAGGGTGGTCTGGGACCTAGGGAGTGGTGCGCCCGTTCCAGTATGAACTGGGAGGAGAAGGGATTGTCATAACTGGCACCCCGTAACAGCCTCTCTAATTACTCGTCCATGCGGCCCGTATTAGTGAATTCTGGAATGCCCAAAATTCTGATATTATTGTAGCAGTTGCTGGCCTTCAGGTTCTCATTTTTTCCTTCAATGACTTTAAGTAGTTAAGTAGTTTTTCCATTTGGGTGACTTGATTCTGCATCTGCATGGTAGTGTCCTCATTGTCTGTTATGCTTCGCTCCGCTTCTTCCAGCTAACCGTCTTGTTTATCGACCTTCTGGATGAGGAAATCAAGGCGTGTATTTATGGTGTCCATTTTCCCAGACAAGTCCGTTATACTGTGTTGTAGAGCTAGAAGCAGCGACTTGACATCGTCTCCCTGCGCTGGGGGCTGAGTCTGCACCATATCTCCCGAAACTGGAGTTGAGTCATCAGAGTTTGAGCGTGTGGCTACCCTCTTGGCGTCAAAGACCAGCTTCGGCTGTCTACCGTCTGGTTTGCCCATGGCTTGGGATTTAACCGCGTATTTTGTCCCAGGCAGGCGTCAATGTAACCCCCTCACTGCAGAGTCAATGACTGTAGGAGGGAAGGGATTAGTTGTATCGCCGTAGTTGTGGCTATGCGTTTTCACCCTACCAACGATCGTGGTTCTCCGGATCTCACACCCTGTCCCAGAAGGCTCTCCCAAAAGGCAAGTGAGGTATGGCGTGCAGCTCCTCACCAATCAATGCCCATACGGAGGAGAGTCTTTCAGCGTCACAGTTTTGAAAGAGTAAATGTTCAGTAGGCGTTGCGTGTTTTTCTTTATCCTGAGGCGGGTGAACTGAGAAAGCAGCTCCGCGCTAATTCAATGGAGGCTTAGCAGAGGGTGTTAATGTGGCCCCGGAAATGGCGTCTCGATGTAAGCCTATGTAGGAAGGCCGTCAGTCCCTCACGTGGATCCAGCATTAAGTAGGGAGAGGGGTGTCCAGTGCCACAAACCCGAAGGAGTACGTATAGTGGGTGCTGTGTTTATTGCATTACCCTGAGGAAGGCGGACTCAGCAAGCAGCTCCACACCGCTTCAGTGATGACTTGTGATAAGATGTAGGTGCAAAGCTGGAAGTGGTGCCTCAATGCAAGCTGATGCCAGCAGGTCATCAAACCCCTGCGGGGACCCAGAGTTCAGCAGGGGTTGGGCTGTTCGCACCTGAGGGATTTAAGAGTGCGCACGGTAATGGCGGCAATCTAGTTAATCACACCTCTGGCACCGTTACTGGTAATGCACGCTGCAAGGCAGGTGCTTGCATGGGCCACAGACCCCAATCAGCCACTTCAAATCCAAATGGACTCCCAGCCCGGGACCGCACACTGTTCGTTAGGCCTGGGGGGGGGGGGAGATGCGCCCGCAATCGCTGCCCGGCAGAGTCTCACAGGGTGACCCACACCCAGGGAGGCCAAGCCGCGCCCCCACTGCACTCACTGCTGCTAATCTGTTGAGAATCCGTTCAGTTGTGGATGCTGCTTTCACTTCAGCTGCATGTAGTTTATTATCTCCAAAATGTTATCCCCATGTGTCACCCGCCGACTGGGGTCCGATACAGCGCGGACTGTCAATCACGTGGGAAGCAGCGGTATTTCAGTAGTCCCCGCAGTTAAACTGGGGTTTAGATGGGAGGGTGATTCCCAGCACGGTTGGGGTGCCATGGTGGGTAGGGGTTGGTGAAGTTTTGGTTGTAATACTTCCACTGTTTCAAAATGATACAGCACTAATTGGATACATCGGTACACAAGGCACAGCTTACAGTACGGTCCTCGCATATGGCATCATACACTCTTCATTTCCGACATGTACCCCTGAAGATAAATCTACTCATATGGAATGTCAGAGGCCTGGAAGATCCCGCAAATGTAAACAGCTTTTATCCTACATGTACCGACACCAAATACACTTAGCCACACTTCAGGAAACATACACTACCACTCATGGTGAGTCCAGCTTTGTAACTAGATGGGCGTTGATAAGGATATTCTCCTCATACTCTTCATACTCGAGAGGCACGTTACTATTAATTAAAAAAGGCACCCCTTTTGTCTTGGGAGGCTAACTGAGCGATTCCGCGGGTAGATGGAGCACTCTGGGTATGCAGTCTCTCACATTGGTATGTTGCCATGGTCCTAACAGTGATGACGCTGACTACTACATCTGCCTTTCGGGACAGATTCTAAAAGTTGGCTCTACACATAGCATATGGGGAGGGGATTTTAATGCAACATTGTGCCCTGCGCTGGATCGTTCTCATCCCCAAACACACCATTACATGCGGATGCAGGAGGCCCTTACACAGTTGCTCCAGGACCATGGATTAATTGATACATGGCGACACTGGCACCCTGGGAGGAGGGAAGGCACGTATCACTCCACTGCCCGAGCTGCCTGGTCCCGTCTAAACTATTGGTTAGTTAGAGGGGTAGCCCCTTAGATAACATCCGTGATGCATATGGCTAGAACATTTTCGGACCACTCGCCTGTGTTCTTGCAGATAACTCTCCCCTGCATTACGGTCCCCCGTTCAGTTGAAGACTGGTAGCCGAGGCACTCTTAGATACAATATTTAGGGCCGAATTGGGAGAAGAGATTTCAGAATTTGTTCGCCGCAATAAGGGGTCGGTGTCTAGTATGGGTACTCTTCAGGAAGCTTTTAAAGTGACAATCCACGGTTTCTGAATGGCAAAGAGCTTTGGGGTGCTTAGATACAAAAGGCGCAATTTACATAAACTGGAGGGAGAACTCATTAAGTTGGAAACATAAACTCACTGAATATATAGACACTGCCGAGTGAGAGACCCGGTTTCGGGGGAAACATTTCACTGCACGCCGTTATGGTGAGGGTGAGAGGCCAGGCAGGGCACCAGCTCAGCGCGTACAAAAGCCAACATTTTCTAATTACATATTGGAGATACTGGATGCGGCTGGAACGTGCCATAAGGACTGTCGCGCTATTCTCAACAAATTCACCGCATACTATGAAACACTGTATACCTCCAAACGCACTGCCCCCCCCCCGCCTCACCCCCCCTTCCCGGACTTTGGCCCCTGTCTAAATTACATCACCTTGGGTTGGCTGGGAGACACGCAACAAGAGTTTCTAGCTGCACCCTTCGAGGTAGATGAGTTTAAAGAAGCGATTATGCAAATGAAATCCGGTAAGGCCCCGGGGTCTGACGGGCTACCAGTAGACTTTTACAAAGCCTACATTGAACAGCTGATTCCCATATTAAGGGAAGTCTATGAGGAATCACTAGAGACTCATCTTTTACCGGCCTCTATGAGAGAAGCTTTTATTATCTCCCCGTTTAAACCTGATAAACCTACAGATTGTTGTGATTCGTATAGACCACTCTCCCTAATTAATACGGATGTGAAGATACTGGCTAAGCTTTTGGCGAATAGACTCAGTCTATTAATGGAGAAATTGGTTTTACCGGATCAAGCAGGTTTTGTACCGGGTAGAGCAGCATCTCACAATTTGCGTACATTGTTTTCAATTATGCATAATGTTGACCCGCAACTGGCAATCCTGACGGCCTTATTAGACGCCACAAAAGCTTTTGACTGGGTGGAGTGGGACTACCTGTTCACCGTACTGCAGTGCATGGGATTCCCGATCGGGTTTTTATCATGGATCCAGCTACTATATACCTCCCCCATGGCCAGGGTGCGCATAAATGCACACATCTCCTCCTCAATTAGTCTCACGAGAGGCACTTGTCATGGATGCCCTCTGTCCCCGCTACTATATGCCCTTGTAATTGAGCCACTCGCTGTAAGCCTCCGGCAACATCATTCGGAAAAAGCCCTCCAGTGTTTTCTGCGCCCCATCTTAGTCTCTTTATATGCAGACAACGTCACTTTATACGTAAAAGACCCAATCTATAACCTCAACCCGTTGCTGCGTGAATTTATATGATTCGGTGGACTGTCTGGTATCACCATAAATTGGGCTAAATCGCAATTATTTCCACTTACTGCAGCGGGGAAGCCTTTTGCTACCGACTACCCTATAGTCTGGTGTGCTGAACAGGCGAAATATTTAGGGGTACAGGTCACCAATGATCGTGCAGAGCTCATGCATAGTAATTATGGATGTGCATTAGAATAGGTCACCAATTGTATTACTAGGTGGATAGCCTTGCCCCTCACAATGGCGGGACGCATCTCGCATATCAAAATGATTATACTTTCCAAATGTCTATATTTTTTTTATACATTCCCCTATACCCTGGGCGACCCTTCTTTAGCATGCTTAGAACAGAGCTCATACGACTGGTCTGGGGGGGGGGCAAGCAACCACGGCTACAGTGGGAGATCCTCACTCAGCAATATTCACAAGGGGGATTTGACGTGCCGAATTTTGAGTTGTATTATCTGTGCGCACAATCACACTTTGCACAGCATTGGTTCCATCCCCCCAGATATACACCTCAGGTTGCAAAACATTGCATTGGTTGGCACATCCAATCCCGCTGGACGGAGTAATCTTAGCTGTACCTGAACAAAGGGCTGTAGGGCCGACTTCAGTAGACTGCACTATTAGAGCCTGGCAACGCCTCCTCCAAATACTTAAGGTACCAATGCTATATTCTACTGCGCTCCCCCTTACATATCACCCACAGATGCCACTGTTATCCAAAGGAATTTTCCCCAAGGCCAAATCCAAATTCCATATTCATAGCTGGGGCGACCTTTATCATAATGATTCCCTTAAGAACATGACACAACTTTTTCCAAAAGCACAAGCCTCCTCTATGAATATATTTCTGTATGTCCGGCTGAGACAGGGTATTCCAGAACACACTCCGTCATACCCCAGAGAACCTCCTAAAATGGCACCACTACCTCATGTGCTGCGCGCCCATGATACCTCCCATCTAGTGTTGACTCTATACCATTGCTTATACACAGACATTGAATATAAGCCCTGCCCAGCTCGTGCTAAATGGAGTATGGAACTAGGATGCGATATCACAGACCAGCAATGGGATTACTGCTGCAAGGAGACAGGGCTAATCTCTTCAAACAGCCGACTCCGCATCAAACACTATGAATACCTTCATCAAACATATTATACTCCTGCCAGACTGCACCGCTATGGCCTACGAGACCATGCAAGATGTGATAGGTGTAACACAGACGATGCAGGTTGCCTTCATTTGGCATGGTCCTGTGGGGTAGTATATGAGTACTGGCAGCAGATAATTGAAGCCCTGACGCATATGACCCTGAATTACAGATGTCCCCTGACCCAGCTATGCTGGGATACACTGAGTTGATTCCAACTGCCCAACGCAAGTTCGTTGATTTTAGCATTTTATTATCCAGACGTAGGGTGGCCTGCAGATGGGGCAGGGGCAGGGCTCCCAAATTTAAGGACTGGCTAGGGGATCTGATCCTGTGTCAAGAACAGATGAATACATATGCTGAATTGATTCCCGCGCCCTCCAGACCGCGAGATATATGGGCCCCACTCACTATGTATCTGTTGGAGCACCCACTACCGGTACATGCTAACACAGCTTCAGCACCTACATAAAGTACCTACACCAGCACATGTAATATAAATGCTAATACTCTGAGGATTGAATAGTGTGATAACCAATTGTGTAACTAAATTGTGCCCTATGGATTTTATGCTCATTCTCTCTTTAGGTTGTGGCAATAATTAACCTGATCGATACAAACCATGCTGGGAACAGGCCTTTTGCTTACCATTCTAGTGGCCTACGAAAAACTGAGTCAGAGACTGATGCTAATAAGAATACATTTTGCCTATGTAATATGCCCATCTACTCTTACCATGCGCTGTATTATCGTGCCTCCACGTATGTACTTGTGCTGGAATTATAATTTGGAAATGTTTGTTATTGCTGAATAAAACACCAATAAAAAAAAAAAACATTATCAAGAAACATGATTGTTTAAAATTATATACTCCGATTATATTATTTCTAATCCTAATATAACAACATTATGTATGTAGCTGAATGTTGATGCACATCCTGAAATGTAGAATGAATAATTCACATGAAATGCTGTACTTGGGTACTTCATAATATAAACATATTGCAACCATAGTGGAATAATTTCACTATCACGAAGTTCGAATATTTGTACATGTACTCCATTTAATACTGTTACCATGTAAATTGGATAAAACAAGGATGTCAATCCAGACAACATAGAGAGACTAAGGGGCCCATTACGAAGTAGGGCGGATTGCCCCCGCCTGGATGGCGGTAGCCACCGCCAGCCTGGCGGGGGCAATCCGCCCAACATCCACACTCATATTCCCCCCTCCATATTAGTATGGCAGGGGGGACCTAGGCCGACGGAAAGACAGTCCGACGCTTTTCCACCCCGGTCGCCTTGCGGCTGGGGCAGAAAAGGTTTAATATGGTGGCGGTGTCTAATAGACACCGCCAGCCATATCATGATGGGCATTTTGGAATGCCTTTCCGCGGCGGCGATGCCGCCACTGAAAGACATGCAGTCTTCACTCTGGGGGCCTGCTGCGGGCTCCCAGAGTGAAGGTGATGTGGGGGGTGCACACGGGGGGTTGTTACAACGCGTCCGTTGCAACAACAGCGTTGTAATTGCATGCAGGGGATACAGCTTTGTTGTGAGGGCTGTTTACCGGCTGAAACACATCGACTGTTATAATCCTAACATGAGTACAGACACAAATTTGCAGATACAAAGGTTAGTCAGGATGTTAAGGTAGCTACACAACATTTTAACAATTTAGACATAAATTAATATAATCATATGCAGCTTAAATCTGGCCAAGTGGATACATGAGACAACTCTATATGTATAAATGGTACATGTGGACTCAAGTTCGTAGCAAGTAAAAAAGTGAAAATAAAGAGTATCTGACTATATTAATTTATGTCTAAATTTGGTTTCAATTGTTAAAATATTGACTAGCTACATTAACATCCTGACTAACGTTTGAATCTGCAAATTTGTGTCGGTACTCATGTCAGGATTATAACAGTTGATGTGCTTTCTCCATTGTACATGGTAACAGTATTAACTGGAATACATGTACAAATTTTGGGGCTTCGTGATAGTGAAATTATTCCACTATGGGTGCAATATGTTTATATTCAACAATTCATGTGAATTATTCATTCTACATTTCAGGATTAGTTTCACAAATCCAAAATAGGATTAGTACTTCAACCGACACGTGTTTCACCCCTGTACGAATTTTTGATGGAGCTTTCTCAAGTTTTTTGCTGAATATAGTCATGGAGAGGGCCAAATATTGTCAACAGTACGGCCTGGTCCTAGTGGTGTAATGTCACCACCAGGACCAAACAGCACAGCACTCCATTAGAGAAGTGTGGCTCAATGATTAGAGTGGCAGACCCTGATGCAGAGGTCTAGCCCGGGACCAGGGTTCAATTCCCCGCCTCAGCGGGACTTGGGCTCAAAATTCCACGGACCTGATAATTCTCGCCTCAGTGCCTATTCCAATCATGGAGTCCCACTCTGCAACTCTGGGCAATAGCTTGCTTAATCTCCACAACGGCCCCCACAACGCTAAGGATGCTTGGCCTCCACCTTGGGGGTGCCCAGGAGTGGACGCCTCACAGGAAAAGCCAGGATGAGTTCCACAGCGGTATTCGTACAAGCGCCTTGAGACCCTTGCGGGTGAGTAGTGCGCTATACAAGTATCAATTTACATTTACATTTACATTAGGCAGAAAGGAGTCCCATTGCTTAGTCGCCCACAGTATCTTCGCACAAACATTCGCAATTGACTCTTTTTTTACTATATCAAATACTATATTCAACACAAGCCAAAACACCAACTCAAGACCTTATCAATTTTTACTGAGTTCAACAACAAATTATGCACTTGATAAAACTCTAAGTACTGTCAGAAATCATATATGTGATTGATTATGGTATTCACTTATGTCTGACTACAATTCCCTCAGAGCCACCGGGGCGCGGCTTAATATTGCTAGCAATGGCAGTGGAAATTACCCCATGCCATTTCGGATATTTAGGAGGGAGGTGTAGTGCAGCAAAGATCCTTGCACTGACCACGGTAAAGAGTGTACTGGTGTGTGGTAATAGTGTCACAGAATGCTGGCCTCTGGATAACAGCCCACAGTTTTTGGGGGTACACCATCTCAGTCTTTGGGAAACAGCATCTCGGCACTTAGTTAACAGCACTCTGTCTGATGGGTAAAAGCATTCCAGCTGGTAGGTAACAGCGGCATCTTGACCAGTGGGTAACAGCGCCTCAGCCGGTGGGTAACAGCAATCTTCCCTGTAGGTAGTAACAATCTTTCCCATTGGTGGCAGCCTTAGTGCTCTCGGACAGCAGGATTTTTAAACATTGTTATTACTATTCTTGCAAGTTTTGTTGCTTGTCTGGAGCAGCATTCCTGTCCATGTGTAATAGAGGTGTTGACTTTATCATGGGGATCCTTCTTGCATCTGAACTACAAATTGAAAAGACCAATGTGTTGATGGCACCTCACCTCTGTTTCATTTCTGTTCTGGTTTTATAGGTTCGGAAGAAGAGCTTTGTGAGGTGACCATTGCAGGCCCGAAACTACAATTTGTGGAGTTTGGATCACACGTCTTCTTGAACTGTACCGGGACCACGACGTGCGACATGATGAAAGGGGGCTGGGAGACATCACTGCATAAAAAAACGAACTGGAACAGGAGGTGGATTACTTTGAGCAGCACCATGAACGAATGGGCCACGAATGCATTGTGTTTCACCATCAGCACTGGGGGCAATGTGCCCACCACTCAAATCGCAGTCGTCGCCTATCGTAAGTCAATCACTCCACTGTGTCAAGAGTATAACCCAATGAATAGACTCTCCGTATGCGAGACACCCAGTCACAAATAATCTACCCTGCCTAAAGCAAAGACATTGGATGAAATGTATAGTTTTGCAGAGTGGGTGAACTTCCATAAAATAGCAGTTTATCCCCCTTGCCCTGCCCCGCTCAGTAATGTACCCTCCGCTGCCCTGGCAGGCTCTAAATGAGTCTTTGTCTTTGACAAGAATGCATACTGTGTTTTATGACAACTCGGTACACAGTGAAACAATGTTTTTCTGAGCAGAAGGTGACAAGTCCTTTAGGGGGCTAAGTGCCATCCCACTAGAAGAAATAAATAAATAAATACACACATAAACACATAAATAAATAAAACACACCAATAATAAACTTCCTGTGCCATCTATAGCTATCTGTAATGTCACAGAATTGAGATACTGAGGCAGGGAGTGTGAGCTGGGGCAAGAGGAAACAAACCAGTGCAGGCTGGGTCCAGATGGATGTCCAATTTGTATTTATACATGTTTGTGTTCGTAGCTTTAAAGTGAAAACCCAGGTGAGAAACAGGAAACTACTGTGGACCAAGAAAGGATGCTCAAAGGAAGAGGAAAACATTGCAAGATGGAGTACATCTGCAGTGAGCTTTGGGAGGCGCCTAGTAGTAGACCCCAGGTGCTGGTTGAACAAGGAATACGGGGTGCTCCTCTAAGCGGTGGGTTTTCATTTCCTTCCTGAAGTGTAGTACTGAAGTGGAACACGTGCCTGTACTCCATGTGCTGCCCCAGTCACCTGCTAGTCTAGCCAGGTGTGCCAGTTCTACTTCCCTTGTAAATAATGTAGCAGGTTGTAGGGTGAAGCTGCTGGTAGTGGCTGGTGGTCTACCAGGGTGGGGCGATGTGGTTGGATTTCGTCTGTTCTTGCAGAGTTGCCCGAGGGTATATAAGTTAGAAATGTCAGTCTTCCATGTGTTGGAACAGTTATATAGCAATGTTTGGGGGGGGGGGGGGGTTCGGCTGTGACTTTTTAGGCTGCAATTGAAGGAGATATGACTTCTGATTTGTATGGTAATAGAATATCATGGACTAATACTCTTTGGACACAAATATCACATCCTAAATATTGCTGGCAAAAATAATGCCCGACGGGAGTTAATGATAGTACATCTGCACCAATTGGGGCCATATCTCATAAAACAATGTTAAGGCTTGGATATTTATGCTAGAGGATATTTTTGTTAATATTCTGACTTGTAACTGTTCTGATTTCATCTGATTTTCCCTGGTTGATCCAAAACAAACCAGACTCTTTCGACACACCTGAAATAGCTATCATTTCGAAACAGGCTACATTCACAGTGGTAAGCTTGATATTAACAAGTATTGGTAAAGTCAGTGTCTTTGTTCAATATGCTATCTCATGGAGGGCATGGGCAAGCCGCCGAACGAAATAGCCACGTGGTGCTGAATCTCCGGCAGACGCTGCCATTTAGTACACAAAACCGCGATTACAGCTGCAGTGCATCACCATCTGACCCCTGCGGGCCCCCCACATGTCGTGGGCATTTTATTGTTCCTAATGGAAGTGGACTCCTAGCTGTGGGGAGGGGAGACTTTTCCCGAGGCGTGCAGATAGGCCTCCTTCTACAGCCTCTCCTCTCAATTGGCGGCCGTGCTGGCAGAGCCGGGGGGCCCAGACCTGTAGGCCTCCTGAACTGAATGGAGCTGTTCGAGGGGCCTGCGGAACCCCTGCTTCAACTCTGCCTTGTTAACTGATTGCCCCTCGCACTTTCTGGGCAGTGGCCCACCTGCATTTTGCATCCACCTCATTGAGTCCTGGCTTTGTTGAGGGGCTCTTTTCCAGTGGCCGATACTTGACTGAGCCGGCTGAAGGAGTTATCGTGGGCGGCTCTGCTGTTCACCCGGGTGATGGCATAAAGAAGACAGAATCTGGGAACGTTGAGGTGTGGAGGAGGTACTGCGGACATCACCCGTGATTTATCCTGAGGTAAGGCAGGCCCAAAGTCTCCACGGAGGCCACGCGGCGATAGGGGCCATGGCGAGCCTGGGGAGCCTGCCGCCGGGCCGTGAAGGACTAGCTTGGCTACCTCCTTCACCTCCTCTGCTTGCCGTCACCCCCCCTCCTAATTTTCTGTACGCTGTGGCACAAAGTACTCCCTGGGGCCGGATGGGAGCTACTGCCACCTACTGATCCGGGTGACATCCAATCTGCAGGCCACTTCGGTCCCCAGGTTTTTTGACAGGCACAGGTGAACATGCTGCATCTTGGGGTCCATTTCAACATTCTGCAGTGGTCTGGATTTCAGAATGGGGCCCAACTGTGTTCTCTCCCTTGTTGTGGGTGCCCTTGCTTTCTGACCTGCCTCTCGGATGCCCACTGCTGGCTGGATGTTGTTCTCCACACCCCAGGCATACGACCATTGGCTCCAATGCCGGTCCTTAGCGTACCTACCTCCAACTCCATCAATCGCGCCACAACTCATTTGCTAGCTCCTGGGCCTGGAGACTCCCACATTGAGGTCTTACAATCAACCCTGCCTAACGCCCCCTAGTTATCACTTGGTATTGGTGCTTATTGAACTGCTGGCTACCTATCTGGAGGCACACTCATCAAACCTGTGCCATCATGCGTTTCATCCAGCAGCAATGAGACACGTTTCTGGTTAGAGGCCTCCTACCACCTTGTGCATCTCCATATATATCATGACCTATGCCATCCATGGCCTGCTCCTTCCTGCCTCACTGGGTTGAACCAACACCAACACCTGGAATTTTGATCTTCCTCCACCCCCCTGCCAGGAAATCTCTACTGTTGCCATTCCCTAGCCCCCGAGGCTAACTACATGACTTTTCCATACATCGCTGGTTGTCGTGGGTACTGCTTGTGGCTATCTCTGCACAATATGCCATTCATTCATCTGGGTCGGCCTTCCCCCTCCCCCTACTTCACTCTAAAGGCTATGGATCATAATGATCCCAAACAGCAGCATCTCAATTTTGAGAAGCAAAAGTCCACGTACCCCGCTCCATCTCCACAGAACTCGGACGTTGGCACCACCTGCGGCACTGGATTAGACCCGCTAACCAGCACAGACGCAATCATGGGCGCATTGAGAGCAGACTTCAGGGCCATTGATGGCCAATTTGACACTCTGGCCAGGAGATTGGACACATTTGGTGAATGTCTAGACCGCCACACAAAATAGACTGGAGGCCACCGAGGGGAGAGTGTTGGACCTGGAAGATGCCATTGCACAATCCATGAAATAACTAGAAAGAATGGAAAAACTGCTCAAATCAGTGGCCATGAAGAATGAAGATCTGGAGGTGAGGGGTAAGTGCAATAATCTACTCATATTGGGGGTACCTGAATCTACCAATACTGGCAGTCTCGATCTATTTGTTGAAGGGCTGTTGACTGATCTGTTTGGCAAGCAACACTTTACCTCAATGTTTAGGGTGGAACTGACTCATCACTAGCTGGGACCACAGCCTAATCGAGGCTGTCACCCCGAGCTCTCTGATTGCCCGCCTACTGAACTTCAGGGACCGCGATATAGCCCTACACCTTGCTCAAGAACAGGGTCCCTTACAGTGGCAGAGCTTTACCATCTGTTTGTTTCCTGAATATACCGCTGTGGTCCAAGAGGAGTGCCTTAAGTTTACAAGCGTCAAGTCCACACTTCGAAAACTAGTTTTTCACAATGGTATGCTGTACCCGGTGTGCCTCAGGATGGAGATCAATGATAAGCTGCATTTCTTTCACACCCCAGCTGACATTCAGGCGTTTTGCAAAGAACATGCTGCTGAACGCTCCTCTTCCCGTCGCTCCACTCTGGACAGATCTCGTTCTGAAAGTTCTTTTTCTGATGTTCACATAAGGTTGTGGCATTATCTGCGCTGTCACCAGCCCTAAAAAGTAATTTACCAAGATCTCCGACCAGCATGCCATGCTGTTTTCAAAGTGCAAGTGGTTTCAATTCACTGCATCTTGCGCACTGTGGATGAGCATTAGACGTCACAACCTTTAACAGAGGGATCAATTGTGCCACTCTGGGTTTTTGTATGGATGTCCACGGATCACACTTCAATCTTATAGGGATGCGCAACCGACAATGTAAATCCGGCCTTCCAATCCATACACTACTCCTATAATGCTTGGGTGTCTGTCGTGGCATAGCACCCCCCAAGTTGTACACACGATTTATGCTACTTGTATGGTTATTTTATGTTTTTGGGGGGTGGATTCTAGGGGTCGGTACTGGGCCCTGTTGTGCCTGGTTTGGGGTTCTTGGTAACGGTCGCAATATTCCTTGTTGTTTTCTTCAGTCCCAGTGTACACAAAGTGGCTGCTCTCTATCCTTCTTTTCCAGCTCCAGTTGTCATACCTGATGGTCCGTACACATCCTCCTGAGTCCAACTACCTCCCTCTCACCCTCCTGTCTTGGAATATCAGGGGTCTTAATGATCGCGCCAAGTCAAACAGGTCTTACAATATCTTACCCGTCATGTTGTGCACATTAATTTTTCTCCAATAGACGCACCTTCCTCCGGGGAAAGTACACACATATGCATCCCTTTGGGGTACGCACCGTTTCCTTCCCAAAGACAGTTCCTACTCTAGCGGGGTTTGTACTCTTGTTTACAAGAGTGTGCTGTTCAAACACATCACCACAATTGCAGACGATGCCGACCGGTATGTCCTAGTCTCTGGTACTCTAGGGGGGGCACTCTAGTGTTTTGGCAAATATTTTCGCTCCTAATGTAAATTCTCCGAGTCTTTTCAGTCCCTTTCCACCCAGTTTGGATGGCTGGATATTGACCACCTTATTATAGCTGGAGACTTCAATGTCCTAATGGACCCCACTACTGACACCACAACACCAACACTCACCACCAAACCTAGATCACTCCGAGTTGTACATGACATTAGTGATACATACATATTCCTCGGCGCCTGGTGCCTGAAGAGCTGGGGTTCAGACACCACTTAGCCCCACACAACACTTGGTAATGCATTGACTATTGCTTTATATCTGCCACACTTAGCCCATGGTTGCTTTCCACTCAACATCTCTCTTTTACCCTATCCAATCACTCTCTTGGTTCTTTTTAGCATTCCTTTTGGTGGCGATCGGGATAGACAGTAACATTTTCCCACTTTCGTGCTACAGGACCAACTGTTTTGTTCAGAGCTGCGTACTGCAGTTCTGAAATATTTAAGGCTTACTGAGGGCATGGTGGCCTCCCAGGCCACCCTTTGGGAGGCTTTCATGGCCAATATCAGGGGCATTTTCATCTCTAAGCACTCTGGGGTGCTCAAGGATATACGCAGGGGGTTCAAACGCCTTGAGGGGGAACTGACTGATCTGGATCTTCGAACTGCATTTAGCAAAGACAGACCTTGCCTACTGACTGAGTATAGAGAATTTGGCTGAGAGAGAGATCCTCTACCCGAGTAAACATGCTTGCTCATGCAGATATGGTGAGTGTAAATGCCCTGGTGTACTTTAGCCCATTTCCTTCGCCCCCGAGGGGGAACTCCTACATCACTGAGAGTAGAAGGGGCATGCATGTTACCTTTAACAAGTGTATCCTGGAGTCACTACTCCAGTACTACATCTGTCTTTTTACTACCAATTTATCTTGGGATACCATGGCCAAAGCGGTGTAACTTGATGAGGTGGCTATAGTTTGGCTCTCTAATTCCTAATGTTAATTTCTACGCAAAGCTTTATACTGTGAGGAATAATACAGGCCATAGACTCATCTGACTGCTCCAAGGCCCCTGATCTTGATGGTAATACTGCAGAGTTTTACAAACATTTTAAACATATATTTGCGCCGCGCCTGCTTGTGGTATACGAGAAATCTGTCCTAGTAGGCGCTCTACCACCGTCGATGCGAGAGGCTGCAGTCACTCTTCTTCCTAAACCTGGTACGGATCCCTGAGTTTGCGGCTCATACAGACGCTTGTCATTCCTCAATCTAGATAACAAAATATTGGCATAAGTTCTCTCCAACCATCTCTCCATACTGACGGAACAAATCATCTCTCCTGCGCAGTTGAGATTCGTTCCCCACCGCTCAAAATTGCTGAACTTACGGGCATTGTTCTCCGTACTACATAGAATATCTTCAGTTATCCCAGCCATGATAGCTCTATCAGAAACTTAAAAAGCGTTTATCTCCTTGGAATAGCCCTTTCTCCGTGCTGTACTAAAAAAAATGGGTTTACCCCTGGGTTTCTCCTCCTTGATTAACCGCCTATATACGCACCCTACCGCACGCCTCAGGGTCAATGGCTTAATCACAGAACCATTTCCCGTAATGAGAGGTACCTGTCAGGGATGCTTACTTTCACCACTGCTATTCATTACAGCAATGGACCCTACGGTCCATCATTTACACATTCACCACCTGCATGAGGTTTTCAATAAAAAATGGCCTTCGACGCATCTTCCTCCAAGCAGATGATATCTTATTTTTTATCCGTTTCCCAGAGGAGAACATAACTCCAACTCTGCACAAACTGACGTGATTTGGGATCCACTCTGGGCTTCGGATCAATTGGTCCAAGTCTGAACTTTTTCCCATCACCTCTACCACAAAGCAGACATTGGGTGATTACCCACTACTTGGTCTGAAGGACTGGTATCTCAGCATTGTACTCCATCCTGACAGGGAGCAGGAGGCGTGACTGAACTAAGGTCCTGCTATTGATTTACTATCGACTCAAATTGATGAGTGGATTTGGCTACCTCTTTCATTAGCAGGTAGGATTGCGATTATAAAAATGGTGATCCTGCCCCACTTCCTATACTTGTTCCTTAACATTCCCATGCCACTTACAAATTTGTTCTTTTTAACACTTCAAGGCCTACTCCTTAAACTTTTCTGGGCCGGTCGGCATCCGCATGTCAGGACACATTGGTGCTCCCTTATAAGTGGGGCAGGTTTGACGTGCCTCATTTTCAGCTATATTATTTGGCCGCACTGTGCCAATAAGCCCACCATTGGCATCATGTTAATGCCAGATCACTAAACATCAACCCCGAGATGGAGCTTTCTGCACCCACTCCTCTAGCGTCCATCCTACCAAAAGGGATTCCTTTGAACCACAAGAATGTTCAAACACAATCCACCACCTGCTGGGCATGGAGGAAACTCCCATGACTTTTAGATGGGACCCTTCTTCACTGGCCTTGACACTGACAGATAGCCCCTGGCTGCCCATTACCTGTGAAACATTAGAAAAGCGTACCCTGTCACAACATGGTCTGCACACCTTTGGGGGTCTATTCCCGGAGGGGCATATGCTAACGCACTACACGGACCTCCGCTTCAATGACGCCACAATCATGGACCATTTTATTATGCACTGCATCCACAATATCCTGTTGGCTACACCACCCCTAGCTCAAGAAAAGTTCCCCCCTAACATTAGTGATCAGTGATTCAGATGGAGTGAGACTAGTGTCCAGTCTTTATCGAGCTTATGTGGCATTGGTGCCATTACATGATGCAAAACTCAGATAGACTTGGAAACTGGACCTCGGCAGGCCCCTTACAGATACAATGTGGACTGCATGCTGTGCACAAACCTGAATGGTGTCGCCCAATCATTGTCACAAACTTCTGTTCTGTGCTTTAAGTTCTTGTGATGCACATGCATTACTCCAGCTAATCAAAGCAAGTATGAAAAAACACACTCCTCCAATTTTACGAAATGCCTTCTTCCAAGAGCGTACTTTCTCTTTTTTTTTATGACCTTTATTGAATGTATACACATAAGTTGGAGATGATGCATTCCAGGGCCTACAACCCATTGGGCCGGCCGCTACAAGTTTAGCCCAGACGAGTATTATTCCATAATACACAGCCGTGTGTCCGACAACTCTGAGGTCCGGTGGCGCATGATCTGTCATTTCTCCCACAACCTTCTCCATCATATTTATAGCTACGTACAGGTCTAACAATTGTTTTTTTGTTTTTTTGTTTTCCTCTTTTTCTTATTTTGAGCATTAAACAGTTCTTAACCATAACCAGAACTATGTTCAAGATAAATAACCACAATTAGCTGTCATTCCCTGTCTGTTACTATTCACTGATTTGTATTTCCGCTTTCCATTAGTAAATCACGTGTTAAATCACAATCACAGTGCTGCACCCAATGTCACTATTTGGCTGTATTACCCAACCATACCATCTAAACACCCTCCTCCTCTTCGTCTGAGCTTATTTCATCATCCTCTGGTAAGGGATCACACAATTCACCTCTATTCACATTCCGATCTGACCATACCTTGTTCCACTTACGGGGACAGGCCCTAAGTACATACACTGCCCTCTCTGTAAACATTAGCAAGTCCATATTTCTACTCCACATGGACGCTGTGGGCAGCTCCGAGGCACCCCATTTTTGTGCAATGTCTCTTTTTACCACCATGATTGCCAGTGTAGCCCATATGAGTCCATACTTCGTCAAATCGTTCGGTTCCCAGATGTTTAATAGAAATTTGCGTGGCTCGGGAACAAGAGAGACCTTAAGTGCCTGTGAGATAGTACGCATGACTTGCTGCCAAAATTCTACCACAAGAGCGTACTTTCTCGACTTGGTTTGGTCCTGTAGATTTGTAGCAACTTACTGTGATGAGATCTTCTCCAAGTTAACGCAAATGCGGAAGATTGACCTGGAAATAGAACTGCTACTCACCCTATTGGGCTATGTTTCAGACCTTCCCAAAAACATGGTGTAGGTGGGTGGTCACTACACTGGGGTAGGTACCATCCCTGCTGCTGCCAACTGGCGCCCCACCATGGCGTACTGCAACACTACCAGTGAGAAATATGCAACTCTTCAAACTCCAACCTCTGGATCAAAAGATAAATGGCAACCACTATGAGATTATTTACTAGCAAATGCATATCAGTCCCAGGGAGTCAGCTTTATCCACCCACCCACTGTCACCCAATGATATGCTATTTGGTAGTCAGCCCTGAGCCCCTTCACTGATCACCACTACACATACACCAAGCCCAGGTAGGATTGGAGAGACTGTTCTACATGATCCACTGTCCCTCCGTCACTATCAGTCCACCCTCCCCTTAATCACTCTCCCCCCACTAATCACCACTATTTATTGGAGAGTAATTTTAAACTCTTGCTTCTTATGCCCCCCCCCCACTAAGATAATCTACCCCAAACAAACTTTCCATTCCTTTAGAGCAAAAAAGTTAACCTTTTTGGTTTGTCTGTTCTTGCAACGTTTCCCTACCTATTGCGAATTTGAGGGCATATGGTGAATGCAATTTATCATTCCTTGACGATTACCTATATTTATGCTGATGGCACTTACCTCCTTGTTCTCATTGCTCTCTATAATGCTGCTAATATTCCCAAGGAGGGAAAGCGGCTTGGTAGGTTCAGCATACATGCCCCAGGTAGCTATGACAAAAGCAAGAGTATGCAGTTCCTAAGGAGGATAGGAGAAAGGGAGGAGAGGGTGGTTGAGTTGAAGATACCAGGTGTTTGCAAGGAAAAGAAAAGGGGGGGTAGCTCCAGTTAGGAGCAAGAGCCCTCACACACCCCGAAGGGTGTCAGGCTTCATCATCTGGCAGTTCCTCTTTGGGCCGGAGCTGCAATGCCCAAAGGGCCCCGCAGGGGGGCTCTTTGCCGGATATCTTCTCTGTTTGCCGACGTAAAGCTGAAAGGTGGTGGTGGGGCGCATGTGTAGTGAGTTGCGATAGTAGGAGGAAAGTGTGGTTAAAAATAGCTTTGGGACTCCCCAAAAACAATTTTATTCGCTGGGTTCCTAGGCTATGAATAAAAACAACCGACTAAAGAGTCGTGGATGCAGAGGGGAAATTATATCCGCTAAAGGTGATGTGTGTGGGGTGAAGGTGTTTGACATGTTTCATGCCCTACTAGGGGACGGGACCTTCATTACACTCACTCATACCCTCCCCTTAAGAGTAGATGAGGATCCCCTGGTCCTGAAGAAATGCCAATATCCAACTGGACGATTTAGGGTATGAAATATGTCGACCACCTTCACCCCGCACACGTCTCCCTGAGTTCAAGCGTGTATAATTTCCCCTCTTTAGCCATGACTCTTTAGTTGGTTGTTTTTATTCATAGCATAGGCACCCAACAAATGGGAGTCCCATACCTATTTTTAACCACACTTTCCTCCTACCATGGCTGCTCACTACACAAACACCCCACCACCACCTTTCAGCTTCACGTCGGCAACCAGAGAAGATTTCTGGCAAAGAGTCCCCCTTCGGGTCCCATTGGGCATTGCAGCATAGGCCCAACAAGGAGCTGCCAGATGATGAAGCATGACACCCTTCGGGGTGTGTGAGGGATCTTGCTGCTAACTGGAGCTTCTCCCCTTCACCTTTTCTTTTCCTTACAAACACCTGGTATCTTCAACTAGACCCTCCCTCCTCAGGAACTGCATACTCTTGCTTTTGTCATCTCTACAATGCTGCACCATGGTACATTGGGATGTACATTTATGCCGTACATGTATTCTCATTCTCACTGTTCACACTTACTACACTTGTGTGCCCTGCCATGTCGATTTCTTTGAAAACCATCAAAACCGTTTGAAAACAAAATAACATGCTATCCCATGGACCTGTTGCACATTAGAGCAAGACACACAGGCGGAAGTCAACAGGAGCTGAGCGTGGGGCTATTGCTGTAAAGTAGTCTCTCATGTATTTTAATACAAGAACTCACATGGACGCAAAAGAATAAACCTAAACAGCCAATAGCATTAGGCATGATATGAACACTCCCCAGGGTGCAGTCAAGACATGCCTGAAAAATCTCAAGCCACTGGCTGAAAGAGTCTGATCAGTGAAAGTCAATGGTTGAAAAGGTTGAACGCAAAGCCCACTCTATGCAATACATCTGTTTGAAAGCTGCACTACCCAAAGTCATACCTAAAAACAGGACACTTCAGAGAAGAGAATACTTGGGGGCAGATTTACAAGGAACTGACGCATCTGCTTAGATGACTCAGTTTCCTTGCATCACCTTCAAATGTCCTTGCATCGCCATGGATGTGCTGTATTTACAATACAGTGCACCATGGCGCAAGGAATTACAGATGCGTCAGAAATTCTGATGTACCTGTTGGAGGAAAAGTGACGCATTGTTGGAGTTTGTCACAAAAGTGACGCAACTCCAGCAATGCACCAGAAAACATAGGTAGGTCCCATGTAAGATGCCCTGCGTCAATCCTTACGCCTGGTCTGAGCAGGCGTGGGGATTTTGACGCAGTGAATGCGTAAGGTGACGCAGTGAAATCTTGTAAATTCACTGCGTCAGTTTTACGTGGCTTTTTGAATGGAACGCCCACCCTGCATACATTATACCTGGCGCAGGTATAATGGGACGCAGGGCTTGACAACGTGACGCATCTCCCTAGATGCGTCACGTCTTAAATGGGTTGCATTTTTACGCTGCTGCGTCACAAAAAGTGACGCAACAGCGGCACAAAAATGACGCAAGGGGCTTATGCCCCTATGTTTTGACAATGTCACGGTTCGGGGTCTGTTTATTTGTTTTTTACATTCCTATGATAAATTTGAATAAAAGTACATTTAAAAAATAAAATTGCAAAGTAATTGTTAGTTTGTGCTATGACACCTTCCCTTGCTTACAACGGTAAAATGTGTTTTATTTTCTGACCCTCTAGTGCCTCCTGAGGATGTAAGGATTAACATTCCCCAGGGAATGGAGGTGAGCCGGTCCTATGAAGTCACGTGTGATGTAAAAAACATTGCGCCGATGCGAAATCTCGTCGTGCTCATCAAACGAGGAAATGAGACGCTGCATAGTGAGATGTATGCAAGTGACCACACCAACGGAAGCACCAGTGTCACAGTATCCTATCGCATCACGGCACAGAGAGAGGACCACGAGGCCGAGTACACCTGCCTGGCTCAGCTCGACCTGAGGCCCAACGGGGAGCTCTTCGAGAGGTCCTCAAATACAACAGTCCGTGTTATGAGTAAGTGAACAAAACCCATGTGACTGCACAGAAGGCCTTTTCCGGTCAATCACATATCGTTGTGCTTTACTTAATATCTTTTCACATATGTGTGAATCCAGAAAAAGCCAAACATCTTCTAAGATCACAAGTCAGGAAGTGAAAAACATGTATATAGTTTGTGAACTGTTCAAAATGTAGTGACGTCATAAGATCCCCTTCAGAGATCTTCTTGGTTTGAATTCAATAGGTCTATACCTCTTTGTTGCACGTTTCTTCCATGGTTTCAAAAAATCATTTGTTAGTGACCAGGTTAATGTGCGATTCTACCTCCAGCCCTAGAAATTTGAGAGGAAGTTCTTTTCTGTGGGCTTTGCTGGATGTTTATGCATCGATATGCATCAAGATTTCAGTAGTGGAGGTGTTTTTGTGTTATTGAGCATTGATACAGTTTAAAATATCACTGCAATATGAGTTGTCTAAAACATATCTAACTGTTAGTTTTGATCCTTGCAGCATCTCCCTGAAGTGTGCGTTATTTATTTTTGGATTGCTGATCTACCGTTGGCATGTTGAGTGCTATTACAATAGGTTTATGAAGGCTCTTCTGCTCTAGAAGCTCATTTAAATGACATTTAGATTATTACATTGGTAGAACACAGAGGATATCTAGCAAGTGATTTGCCTTCTAATTGCGCTAACTGCCATGAGAGTCTGACACAACCACAGTTTTAATGCAAAATGAACAATTGATGGACAGAATGCAGAACAATGTCATACGTTCACCCCAGTACAGAGATCTGGGCCTAAATCCATAGTCGTTTTTGCTCACCATTCCATTCCAGTTCAGACATGGCCATATGCAAAAACAGTCTTGACCCTGCACCCAATGGGAACAGTCCAGCCCGAACTGCCAGGCTAGGTCCTTCTTGGACTGGAAACAAGCATCCTAGGAACGGTTTCGGGCTTTCATCCCTCATCAGCCAGGATATCTTGACTTCAGTGGCATGGAGAGCATCGGACCCACGTCTGGGCATACCCGTCCCACTCGGGGTGACAAACGCAAAAAGAACAACTGATGTACAGAATGCAGAACAATGTCATACATTCACCCCAGTACAGAGATCTAGGCCTAAATCTATGTTTTTTTTGCTCACCATGCCATTCAAGTTTGGACCTGGCCATATGCAAATCAGTCGACTCTGCGCCCAAATGGAATAGTCCAGCCCGAACTGCCAGACCAGGTCCTCCATGGACTGGAAACAAGCATGCTGGGACCAGTTTGCGAACCACAGTTTGAAGCACACAGTTTGAATTCCAAGAAATTGGTCATTCCTTTAAAATTTGTAAAGCTTCTATTTTATCTCTTTTCCTCACAAAATATAAACTGATTTAGTGGGAACTTTAGACTTGTTATTCCAGATCAATGCTTAATTTGTAAATGAATTAGGAATGGGACCCAAAAATGAGAAACAGTAGGCCTCACCTTTAAACACCAGCTCAAATTAAGCAGCAGTATAGAATCATTGTGGCCTGTGCTGTGGATCACCTTGTTTTCCTGTGTGGCACTTTCAGCTAATGCTGGCAGTTTGCATGCTGGGAGTTTTAATAGCACTGTGTGCGTGTATGTGTTTTTGACCATGCAGTCCTCTGTTTCTATTTTGCAGACCCTTCCCAGATGTGTGAGTGGCCACCAGTTCCCTTCTGGTCATTAAATGCACCCTCTCCCATTTTAGTAACAGACAAGGGGAGCCATTGTAGGTACATAATGGCCGCAGTTTATTCAAACTAATACATGGACATGAGACATCACACCTTAATGGTCATTCGCATTCCATGGATTTAAATACTTCGTCACATCAGTCATATCTCATGTTTGCTACAGCAGTTCTGTTTTGTTGGTCCATATTTATTTACTGACAGCACTTCCAGCACAGCCCTGCATGACTGCCCCAGAGCAGGTGGCTAGCATTAGCGGCTTCTAGGCTTCCTTTGCTACCGAGACCTATGTGGATAGCCATCGGACCTATCACGGTCAGCAAGTGGCGAGTCCACCTGTAGCTGACCCTTGCTGGCCCATCACCTGCCCCCATTGCCCCTGCTGTAAGGTATCCCAAGGACACTGTTTGAGCAGCTCTTCTTCCTAGGCTATTGTGCTTTCCTTGACTTTCTGTGCGTCCTATCTCTGCCAGCCTGCTGGTGGTTCCCTGGCCACCGTCAGCTCCCCCTTGCCTGCCTGTCTATGAGAAACTTAGTTGCTCCAGTACCCCAATGCAGGGGCGGTGGGTGAAATTTTAAAGTGGTGGGGCGCAAACTAATTATCATACAGCACCGTAGCGAGCGTGCGGAGCGCGCGAGCCCCAACCCCAAAAGGGGGGTTTGGGGGGATTACCCCCCCCCCCCCAAGAAAATTTTGAAAAAAAAGAAGAATAATCGTGCATTTTCAAGCAAATTTGATAAAGCAGGAAGGTCAATAAAGCAATTGTGAAAGTGCAGGTAATACATTAATAGATGGCATAACATAGGTAGCTGCTTATTCAGTATTACCACAGAGCTTCATACATTCTGTCCTATTATGCTCAGGTGCTGATTCAGACTATAAGACTTTCATGGAAATCGCAGCTCTAAGAGTAGAAGATGTTGCACAGCAGTGTAATGGTTGCCAGACTCGTTCCGCAGGAGCGTCAGGAACTTGAAGAAAAGTCTACAGTCTTCCCCTACGGCCTTCCGACTCTATTAGACTCTAGAGTAACGAATGGCACGCAAGGGGAAAACAGGGAAACAAAACAAGGAAAGGCGGGGAAGAAAAACAGTCTTGCAACATACTGAATATTAGACTCTAGAGTAACGAATGGCAAGCAAGGGGAAAACAGGGAAACAAAACAAGGAAAGGCGGGGGAAGAAAAACAGTCTTACAATATACTGAATATAAAAGAGGCAGCGCAATGCGCTGTTATCGTGATTCTGGTTGAGCTGAGCTTTGTACACACACTTCACATAGGTCCACGCAAGTACCCCAAATATAAATGGTATAAAGGTTTTCGTAATTTGCCAGGGGGAAAGTTTTGATAGGCAACACAAGCAACGAATCGTTCACCCTGCGGGAGACAGGACCGGCCAGTGAACAAAGGTGAGCAAATCTGTGTAGTCTCCAAATAGAACAAACACTACAAAACTTTTAAAAATAGAGATAACAATGCATTTCTTACCTCAATCAGAATTTTTTATATTCAACAAACAAGTAGCAGCATTCACTTTTTTGTAAATGAAATCCGTACGTCTTTCTTTCAGTGTAGCAAACTTGTCAATTACTTTCATGTTGAAGTCCGGTATCTTTTGGACTAGCTTGCTCTCTACAGATAGCATCGCCAAAGCATTTAGTCTTTCCTCTAGCATGGTGTTCCTGAGGAATGTCTTTATGCGCTTTAAGGCTGAAAAACATTGTTCAGCTTCTACTGTTGTCATTGGAGTCGTAATCACAATTTTTAGTAAAGTCACTATCTCTGTAAGTGAGTTTTCCATATGCAGTTTATGAATTAAACTCAGCAAAGTCAAGGCGCTTTTGGCCTTCCGGTACACAGGCATTCTGTAGAGTACAGATAGCTCAGTTCTCAGCTGCTCTTTTTTGAGCATAGGATATGCTTCCACAGCCTGATTCAGAGCACGCTCAGGGAAGGATTCATCATATTGTGCAAACTCTTTACTTTGCAATAAAGTTGCACTCACCAAATGTTTTGTGAATGAAAAACGTTCTTTTGCCTGCACAATTACAATGTCACATACCTCCTTTCCAATTCGAACCAGATAGGTGATGTTTTGTCTGCGGTTTGCAAAAATAGAATTCTCCGGCAGTTTGCTCTCTAAATCGTCAACCCCATCTCTCACTTTCATAATCTGTTGTACAAATGCAGATGTATTGGCTTTCACAGAGACAGTATCTTGGTCTTTTTTTTGCAACTGATCGTATAACACATCAACAGGAGTCATTATGTCATGAAATAAAAACAGTAGGAACTGAAACTCTTTCTCTTGTAGTGTTCTAATAAAGCCATGGGCTTCACCCTGACTTGTGTGATCAAAGTCTGCTCTGGATGCTATGGCGACAAAACATTTCTCAAGGCCCTCCCTCTGTTCAAAGATTAAGTTGACTGTACGAATGTGAAAGTTCCAACGAGTTGAGGATCCCCTTGGTACGCTTTTGTCCACAATCTCATGAAGGGCTTCTGTTCTTTTGGGGGAACGTGTGAAGAATGCTGCTATGCCTCCGATATCCTGAAAGAAAACTTGTATCTCTCTGATCTTTGATACCGCCTGTTGCATAATAAGATTGAGTTGGTGGGCGTAACAGTGCACAAAATGAGCATTAGGGTACACATCTCGAATTCGTTTCTGTACTCCACTAAGGCTTCCACTCATTACGGACGCACCATCATAGCTTTGTGCGATAAGTTTTTGTTTTTGAGGCAGGTCCGGGAAAATTAAGTCCAGTTGATCCAGTATTGCTTTAGTGATGGTTGCTGCACTAGAGTCACTTAAATGTGTGAAGCCATAAAATCTTTCCACAACGTTTCTGTCACTGTCAAGGTACCGAAACACTAACACGGACTGTGTTTGAGTGGACACATCAGTGGTGTCATCAGCCTGAATAGCCACAAAGTCTGTGTTTCGCAACTCTTGCACAATATGGCTTCTTATAACTTCAAGCATACAGTCAAGGAGTTCATTTTGTATTGTATTAGAGGTGCCCTTAAAGACTGTAGCACGTGCTAAATGTCTTTCCAAATCCTGGTCTATGGTTGACATTAAATCCACTAGGCCTCGGAAGATCCCAGGTTTTGAGGAAGTTTCTGATTCGTCATGGCCTCGCAATGCCAGTTCGAAAGCACCACAGAAACGAATGCAATCAATGATCTTGGATAGATTTTGTCTGTTCTTATCAACAGCTTCATTGTGTTTTTGAATGGATTTGCGATACGCATCATTTATCTGCTGCTCAATTGGTGCGTCTTCCCCCAACATTCCCAGTCTTGTCAGGTTTTCCAGATGATTTCTTGTGAGTGCATGCTTCTTTATTTTTTCAGCGATGCGCTTCAGGTCGACCATTCCTTGCCGTGTCCAAGAAAAGTCACCGCCAAACAGCAAGCAGGGGAAGCAGAACAGAGAATTTCTTATAGGGCACCCTGTAAGCCAATCAGCTTTTTTGTACCAGGCATTTGAGAATGTACGTTTTGACATTTTTCCTCTGTCCTGGGTAGTTTGCTGTAGGTTTATTTCAGGCTGATGAGGTCCTAATTGTTTTATCTGTAGTTTTTGTTCAAGTGGCCGTGACTGGAATGACTTTGTAATCAGCTCTTGTACTGTATTCATGATGGTGTGTTGCTGGCCTTACCAATATATATATATTAAAGAAACCTGTCAATAATCAAAGTACAACGTATAAGGTGCAGTGCAATAATATCAAATTTCAGTATAAATACATTATACATATATCTTGTGGATTATCCTAATACATCTCAAATGACTGCTAAAAATAGAGCCGTACTCGCTCCTGCCTCTCTGTGCCATAGTGGTTGCTGGAGGCACTGAAAGAGACACTGCTTCAGGGCCTGGAGAGTGACCCGATACATAGCCCTAACTCCCATGTAAAAAAAATATATAGCATCAGTTTCCTTACCTTTAACACTGGTCACTGGTGTTTGCTGGCTTGTAGCTGGGGTCAAGTGAGAGAGCAGCAAAGGAGGTTGGGGTCCTCTTGTTGTTTGCTTATAAACCTGTCAATAATCAAAGTACAACGTATAAGGTGGAGTGCAATAATATGAAATTTCAGTTCAAATACAAATACATCTCCAACAGCTCCCCTTCCCACAAAATGACTGCTAAAATACAGCCGTACTGCCTCCTGCCTCTCTGTGCCATAGTGGTTGCTGGAGGCACTGAAAGAGACACTGCTTCAGGGCCTGGAGAGTGACCCGATACATAGCCCTAACTCCCATGTAAAAAAAATATATAGCATCAGTTTCCTTACCTTTAACACTGGTCACTGGTGTTTGCTGGGTTGTAGCCGGGGTCGGGTGAGAGAGCAGCAAAGGAGGTTGGGGTCCTCTTGTTGTTTGCTGATAAACCTGTCAATAATCAAAGTACAACGTATAAGGTGGAGTGCAATAATATGAAATTTCAGTTCAAATACAAATATATCTCCAACAGCTCCCCTTCCCACAAAATGACTGCTAAAATACAGCCGTACTGCCTCCTGCCTCTCTGTGCCATAGTGGTTGCTGGAGGCACTGAAAGAGACACTGCTTTAGGGCTGGAGAGGGACCAGATACATAGCCCTAACTCCCATGTAAAAAAATATATAGCATCAGTTTGCTTACCTTTAACACTGGTGTTTGCTGGGTTGTAGCCGGGGTCGGGTGAGAGAGCAGCAAAGGAGGTTGGGGTCCTCTTGTTGTTTGCTGATAAACCTGTCAATAATCAAAGTACAACGTATAAGGTGGAGTGCAATAATATGAAATTTCAGTTCAAATACAAATATATCTCCAACAGCTCCCCTTCCCACAAAATGACTGCTAAAATACAGCCGTACTGCCTCCTGCCTCTCTGTGCCATAGTGGTTGCTGGAGGCACTGAAAGAGACACTGCTTTAGGGCTGGAGAGGGACCAGATACATAGCCCTAACTCCCATGTAAAAAAATATATAGCATCAGTTTGCTTACCTTTAACACTGGTGTTTGCTGGGTTGTAGCCGGGGTCGGGTGAGAGAGCAGCAAAGGAGGTTGGGGGTCCTCTTGTTGTTTGCTGATAAACCTGTCAATAATCAAATTACACCGTATAAGGTGCAGTGCAATAATATGAAATTTCAGTACAAATACAAATACATCTCTGTGAAGTGAACCACTTGCAAGTGAAACATGAGGAGAAAATTGCAAGTGAACAAATTACAAAAGCAAACGTTAAGTTACAAGAGGCAAAAGTGACAATTGTGAGCAAACAAAATACATGAGGTTGCACACGGTGCATTACAGGAGGAAAAAGTGAAGTGACGAGTTCAAGGAAAGGCCAGACCTGCTCCCTGCCTTGAGCAATGAATCATGCAGTCGGCCGCGTGCAACTGCAAGCACAATGCACCGCCCGGGTCAGGACTAGCCTAGGAGGCTGGAATGGCGGGGCCGGACAGGGTCTTCTGGTCTTCTACTTATTTATGCATTTTTATATAGCGCAGACTTTACCCAAAGGCGTCAGAGCGCTTCATAATAGGAACAGTAATGAAACATGAGGAGAAAATTACAAGTGAACAAATTACAAAAGCAAACGTTAAGTTACAAGAGGCAAAAGTGACAATTGTGAGCAAACAAAATACATGAGGTTGCACACGGTGCATTACAGGAGGAAAAAGTGACGTGTGTGTACACAAGTGACTGAATTTAGCCAGCATGCATTATCTGTTTTGGTCACCGCAGCACACAACAGCCCACGTCTAGGAAAAGGAGCCAGACGTTTTTGGTAAAATATGCAAACATAGGGAACAACTAACAGACTTGATATACATCAATATTGAACGGAGATTAAGCTCAGTATGCAAACAGAAAACCGAAAGGGACTTTAAAAGCTCTGGTAAATTAGAGGCCGTTCACCCTAACATTCACAGAAGGTCACAGAGCTGCCAAAAGATGAAAGTAGTGAGGAGACCCAAACAGTGGACTGAGGCCTGGAGTCTGTGCTGGACAGTACTCAAGTACCCCTCTAAGTCTTAGTTGGATAAGGGTGCTCTGTAGTCAGTCCAGTGGCATTGGCACGGACAGCCATTGGTCAGCAAATTAACAGAAGTGGCTTGCCAATACCCACTCTCTCATTGCATGCCAGCCCTGGTGCACTGGCAACATGATATAATTTGTCCTTGGACAATGACATAAACTTTACTATACTCTCATGTACTCCCATGCAAACACCACCACCCAGTGTTGCGACCTCAAGTTTTTGCTGTAAATGTTCTAATAAACTGTCCTGTGCTGGCCCCTGCTTCCCTAGAATCAGAAATGTTGTTTCATATAACTAGACAAATCATTCTAGCTGAGGTCTTCAAGGCAATTAGTTGCATTACCACATCGCACCGCAGAATCTGCCTTGATCTGCACAGCTCAGACTTGCATGGCTTGGGCACCTTCCTTCGCTGCACAATTCAGTATGCCATTCTGGAGGCCATGCGGCTCATCCAACTATTATCTGGCAACAACCCCTACTCGTCTGGGATTTCTGAGATGTGGCACATTGCAAAAATATGAACAGTCCATGTGTCTCACACTAGCTGTGCAATGCCACCAGTGAGTGTATTTAATGGAGATACTGTTTGCCAATGACATTCAGACTTCTTCATCATGAGCTGGAAGGCAGCATGTCTGTACAATTGGGAAACCGCTCTAGCGTGCCCTGCTGTCCGAAAAACTCCCAGGCCAGGATGCCTCTTGTTGTCTAGCAGCCTGGATAGAAAAGGCAAAACAGTAGACATTCACTGTCGAACGAGGTCCTGCTCATTGTTTTGGGGAGCAGCAGAGCAGGAGCAGTCAAAGAAATGGACGTGCAGGCATAATAAGGTCCTCAATGTAGGAGCAGAAATTCCAGAGATCTCACAAGCACCTGTCCCATCCATCGCTCTGCCTGCAGCAGACATGGCAGTACTCTCTGGGAGCAGGCCTGCCACTACAATTCATCACCAGCCATGCTGTCCACTGAGACAGGCCCCATCTACAAAAGTGAGAAAACGCGCAAGTCCTCGGATTAATTGTGTCAGAGCACTGGAGGAGGAACAAAATATTTTGGCCACATTAACTGAGAGGCGTTTTAAGAGTGCCAAGTGGCTGATGCTACCCCTACCATTAATGCTGCGTTGCTAATGTATCTGTTCTTCCAAAGATTTCTGCAAGACTTGGTCGATTTCTGTCCCACATCAGTATCAAATCTAAAAGTTCACAATACTCACTGACACTCACCAGCTATCTCGCCCTCCAACCTATGCCAGCTAAGCGGACTATAATTATAAGTAATAACATAAACATAAAGGACCTACAGAGCTGATCAAATCTGCCAGTTTACGGAAAACTATATAATGTGTCCCATAACCTGATAACAGAGCCTTGGTAATCATTAAGAACGAGACGGAAACCCTTCCCAACGAAGAAAAACAATTTAGCGTGTTACCACTAGTTCCTACACTACAAAGGGCAGCTGCAAAAGCAGCAGAAATATGGCGTCAATCTAACCTTCTGCAATAATTAATGAGCCCAGGCCAGTCAGAACATGATCGACTGCCTTGCTCATCAATAAAAGAGTTGTAGCTTTAATTGAGGTTGAGACATGACCGACAAATAGAGAAGTCTCGCATGCTTGTGTGTCTCCCCTGATGTAGATCACGAGTTCGAACCCGACAGGGCAAACAGCCACCAACCCTTGAGAGCTAAAACAAGTAAGCACCATTGCGTTAGGTAATGTCAACAGCACTTGTGTACAGCAGAAGCATGCTAAGAAGGTCAATGTGACATAGAAACAAAACAAAGATAACACACTTTCAACCACACTCACGCCTAGGTGTGCAAGGTATAGAATAGAAGACAGCTACTTATAGATAGGAGTACTAAAATCCTAAACATTTAAAGATATGTCAAGCAAAGCAAAACCAGTTATATAGGTATTGTCACAGAAATATTTTGTTTCAAAGTTGATACACAGCCCTCTAGGTGTAACAGCGTTCTCAAAGTAGCACTTATATGGGAGAGCACATGGAATTGAGTAAAGTTCTTCACATATGGCACCTCGTTTTAAAGCCTGATGCCTTGAATTTTAAAATGCCTTGACTTTGGTAAATGCTTGAATGTGGGGGCTGTTAACAGACCTGCATTATCCGCACACATAATGCAGCGATCACTGCACTCCAGAATTATATCAGAGGTACAAAGCAAATGTTTGGGAATTCAGTTGTGAATGTTCAGTAATATCTTCTCACGTGAACAGTTGTCTTGAGAAATGTTGGTATTTTAAGGTATTGGGATCCACAGCATGCACATAATTTGTGTTACTCTACTACATAATTCAGGCACGTCTGCTCTATAATGCGGTCTTCTATTTCTCCATAGCAAAATAAATCTTGGAAGAGACTGGAGTCTAATACACTTTGGGCTCCCTGAAACATAAGACCAACTTAATAAACCAGGTTTGTGCAGTTTGCGCTCCTCCTGGTTTGCAAGTAGGTGTGCAATCGCAATGTGCTCTATGAACTAACAGCTTACGTTGCAAATTTCACACTGTCAAGAAGAGGTCGAGAAATGATCTGCTTAATGAATAGCGAATAGCCAGGTTGCAATTTGTGACTCATTGCAAATGTCCGCGAACACAGAAAAGGTGGGCTGCAAGGGACAGCAGAACACCAACCTTGTATTTGCTTTGCCAACCCGGAAAAAAAATCTGTTTAAAGCGCTCTGTTTCTGTTAAAGGTACAGAGGTGTTGCTTTAAAAAAGAAATCGTATTATGCATTCATTAACGTTCCCATTTCAGTCTGGAAAAGTAAAGTCCAGTCTTCACAGAACAACTTGGACTCAATGTTACAGTGGAACACGTGACTCGAACGTGGTGCTACTGAGGCCATGAAGCAATCTGGGGAATGTATGTATAGCGCTTGTACCACCCTTAGCCTGCTTCTAACCTCTGCGGACTGAAGGAGGTGGCGTGAGAGGGGGGCTACTACGTGCCTCAAGGGAAGGCAAACGGCGGGGTGCGGGTGTGCCTATAACAGATTAACTTTGGGGGTTTTTAGTGGCATTCGGCCTTTGCATACATAGAGAGACCCACACATAGGCGAGCCATTTAAGAACACGGTCGGAGCAGGCAGTGATCTTCTGGCTGCCTGACATGCCACCCATAGCGAGTCAAGCGCGTCATCGCCCAACATAGGTGCATTAATTCCCTCTACCTGGTTGTAATACAGACAGTGAAAGAAATAGAATGCCTCTGAGCCCAACCTACCAGCTAAAAGAAGAAGTCGAGCTGCCGGAGAGATTAAGAAAGGCAACGACGAACAGGCAGCAAAACTTAGGCAAGCACAGGCTGCCGGCGGTGATGCGCTCACGGCACACTGTCTGTCAGTACTGTCTCCACTCCAGTCCAGTCCACCGACGTGACACGAGTCGACTCCACAGCAGGGCTCCACAGTCCAGTCCACACACAACCACGAGGCGGGCGAGTCGGAGTGAACCGTTACCGGATCCAACGTAGGACGACAGCAGCGCCGCCGCGCGCCAATGGCCAATAACTGCATGACTACAAGAAGTCAGATGCAGTGATTGGCCATTGTGCACTGCGGCTGAGCCACCCACGCGTGGCATCCAATATGGATTGCCCCTGCTCTGCGGCGCGGTGACCAGCCAATCCTGGAGCTGCATGCAGCGCCAGGATTGGCTTGGAGGCACACTAACTGCTCGCCCTGTCGCCCTTGTAATGCCAGGGCTGCCGAGCACGAATAAACCTGCACCCCCTTCGCCCTGTCTCAGCGTCTACATGACGCTGATGCGCATGCTCGGGCAAGTTTCTGCCCATAATTCTACTGCGCAAATTTGAAAACGTAACATGACCTGCGCAGCATTTGCTTAAGTTTAAATGCCAGCCAGCCAGGCCCCACCCCCTGCACCCTCCCTATTCCAGTGGGTGTATCCCGGCCGGAACCCCCGCCGAAAGTGCTTTATTATATTTATTTGGGAGCTCGTTGGTGCCGCAGCAGGTGCGTCCACCAGGCTTAGTGGGGCTACGCCCCTACGCCCCAATGGACGCACCGCTGCTGCCCCAATGATGTTTAGCAGAAACATGTCCATACCCACCCCGGTTAAGCGGACTCCATCCGCTACATAATATCCCGGTGTCCTGAGGTTGATGAGCCTGTGACTCACAAAATCCCCAGCCATCGCCCTGCACACTTTTGCCATTGAGATGTTTAGCTTTCGCATGGATCTCTCTACTGCCTTGTGGTCTATGGCCTCCATCCACTCCCAACAGTCTTCAATGTCCATTCCCTGGTGGCCTTGCGCTCGGAAAGCGTTGCTCGCGAGCTCCTATCAGGCCCTGCTTTACCTTCCTTGCCCTTGCCTATTCTGGGCCTTGTCCAACATTTACAATAGTATGAATAAACCATGCTTCAGCGACGCTATGCCTGATCACAGAAAAAGCTTGAGAGTTCTGAGTTCTCCTAGCATGGCATGTCTTAGGTCTCGTAGTTAGCGTATTTCACACCGGAAGTGTGCCCGCATTCAGTTTGGCTAGAAAAGCTCCAAACACCTGTCTCAGCTAGTTACCACAAACTGCAGACATCAAAAAGCTGCTCTTTCTCTTTCCTCTCATGCAACCGCTCTAGCTGTGCCTTGCAGCATGTGCTGCTCAGCGGTGTGATACAAAAGGATGGGGCCCCTGCAGAATGTGAAGAGGGGCCTCAGAGTCTCGTACATATCACTGATATTCATTGACCGTGTGCTTAATGGGGCCCCCTTGAAAGGTTGGGGTCCTCCTGGAGGGTTCGGGCCCTCCTACGCCACAGGGGCTTCATGGTCCTACGTTATACCCCTGGTGCTGTTTCTCCAAGTGGCTGCTAACTGACTCCTTGTCTGGTATTGCTTGAGTTTCCATATAGGCAGGGCTTTAAATGGGCCGGGTCTCACCGGGTCTGAGCACCGACAGTTTTTTAAAGAGTGCCTCGAAACGGGTATGTATCAGGCTCTGTTTTGTGCCCTGGCACAGGCGGTCCGTTTTTTTCCAGGCTGCAGTGACAGCAGGCACCTCGATGTGCGCTGCTCACACTGCTCACTTCTCACTAGTGGCGAAGTTATGGCATGATGTCATGCCAGGTGAGCCTGTAGGGGAAGGGAAATCATTCAAAGAGAGCCATTTTCTCTCTGAATTTCCCTTCTCATTTCGAAACCTAGGAGCAGCAATATTGTTGTGGTGTCACCAGGGCTGTAAGTGGAAGCTTTTTTAATATAGACCAGCCATAGTTACTGCTTATTTATCTTATGCAACTAACAACTATTGACAAAGCCAATAGTCCTGACTAGTAGGTATGATGTTACTTGTCACATCACATATCTGGATGCATTGACAGAAACAGCAAAATAAATGTCGGGAATCACACTATGATAAGCCTGATTTTTTTTTAGCTTATGTGTTTTTAAGCCACGCCATTAATTACATTGGCCACGGCCCTTCGGGAGAGCCCCGCCCACCCAGTTGTTTCATCCCACTTAAAGCCCTGTATATAGAAGAGATTGTCCTAGCAGTTTGGACAAAGCAGTCTGTTCTGGAGCAGAGCCAAACTGGTTTGCTAGTGGCTGGCAGTTTGAGCTAGACTCCCTCCATTTCCAGGAGCATAGTACCCAGCATACACTGCGCAAACGCCGTGACACTATTCCTGTCTGCTAAAGCAGCAACCCCTGTTAATTACCTTACCTCTCATATTGCGCCATCTCCTTCATATCTCCGCTCTGCACTTTCTTTCACTTAGTAAGGATGGATGGAGGCAAACAACAGTAGTTATTAGCCCCCTTGGGAGCCTGTGACGTGGACACTATTTCTTTCTTGAAGTCCTTGGGCTTCCGTCCTTCTGGACAGCACTGTAGGTTGAGCTCCCACTGCAGGTGGTCTGTGTGGTGTCAAATTCGGATCCTGACAAGGCGCATTTCAAATTCCATCCAACAGAGGTCAGTAAAATAGTGTAATTTATACCCATGAGGTACCACTAAATACCTATTATGTAAGGTTTTGAAGACATTTGAACTTTTGGTATGCATTATATATATATATGTGTCCCATACACTAAAGCATATTTCGCAGTTGTGTCTCCCGCCTGTTGCTGATGCCTCTCATTGTACAGATCAGCCAACAGTGTGCGCAAGGCAGCAGCGACACACTCCTGTTAGACATGGGGACTGCTTGCTCAATATTCATTATTTCTATTTCTTTAAGGATCTAATATTCTTAACATTAACAATTTACGTCACCAACATTCAAAAAAGTCTGCTGGGGTGGAAGAAGCTTTGTCCTGGGTACAGTGGAACTATGGAACTCGCTCCCGATAAACAATAAAAGTTGCCCAACTCTGCTCGGTTTCAGAAAGCTAATAAAGACCTGGCAAATTTTCAAATTAACTTAAATTATCCTCAACTGGAACTCTGGCATTCTCCTCCGCAGAGCCTAGACGCCCTCGGGCATTCATGCACTATATAAATCTTACAATCAAATCAAATCAAAGTCGCAAACACCACAGCCTGAGTTCTCTCTATTGCTAGAATAACAGTCAATCCAAGTCACAGGCAGTAATTGTATCTACCTTGAAAGTGGAGTCCTTCCTGCTGGGATTTGAACTCTGACCTGTAGGTCACACACAGATCTCTGCAGTGGACTCTCAAGCCCCCTACTTGAATGGTCTTGCAGCTGTAGAGCAAATTAAATGACTATGTAGTTTCACCTCCCCTCCCCCCCCCCCCACACACCTCAAAGCTCAACGTTTGAACTCCTACCCTGTTTCCTATTACCCGGCTTAGGCTATTTTGTTTTGCTTTGCATCAAGCAGTGTGTGAAACTGTCAAAGAGGCCAGGCTAAGTGCGGATTGTTTAAAATCTGTTTATGAAAGATTATATCACAACTACAGAGGACCACAGGGAATCTGAGTGTCAGTGAAGACATGAACAGAGACTTGCCTCAAGTGCTGGGCATTTGATTATTATAAAACTTGAAGCAAAATATTGTCTTTGGGAGGCACTGAAGATCATTTTCTGTTTGATGTGTATGGAGCATGCGCTAATAGCGAGCATAGCCAGTGGAGTACCTTGGGGGTGTGGGGGGTGTGTGTTTGCGGTGTGACATCCCCTTAAAAATGTATTTTGTTGTAAATAGTTGGGTACAAGGGCTTTCAGTCGGGTATGATGAAGTGTCTGTCAGACTTCACCTTGGATTTATGCCCACACTGACAAACACACACACACACTCACACACACAACACACGCACTCTCTCTCTCTTCTCCCTCGTCTCTGTTTTGAAGGCATTAAAAATGCTGATTAATGGTACTAAAAATGGTGTGTTTTAAGTGCCTCTCACTATCTGCCGCCCTTTCTTGTTCCACTTCCCCTTGAGTCTCCCTCATATCGTGCTTCTCATTTAATGTGTTTTAACAACATATTCCAGCTCAATTGTTGAGAAATCTGAAGCTCACCCTGTCCCCCATTCCCCTGTTGCCCCCCCAATTTTAGAGACCAAGCTACGCCCCTGAGCATAACATATTCTATATCTAATTTAAAGGGCTTTGTTGAGACATCTTCAGCCATTGGCTTTTTTTGCCCTGGAACTTTCAGTTATTGGTTTGAGACATTATCAATCATATCTTTGATCAGGCCACAGGAGTATTTTAGTCTCACCTTTTTCCTATTGGCTGTTTGGGTGTGTCTTTCCACCTCCATGGGAATGCACGAGGAACTATTGTGCATCTGAAATCAGCTGGCGAATAGCACAGAAGCACCAAGGACAAGGCACGGACAAAAGCACGTGAATGAACAAGCATGCGCAGTGCAATAGGTCGCGAATTTGAGCTATTGACAATACCTTTTATTTGTGTTTTGGTTTTTAAAACATAAATAAACTGAATTGCCATTTACAATGGCAATGGCTTAAACTCTTGCAAATGAGAGACCTATTGCAGAATTTACATCACACACCTATGACCTCCTTAAAGGCATTGCTGAGTTGCCCCCTGCTGTCTCAGTTGGCCACAGAAGAGCTCCCCATTTGCTACGAGTTAAACAAGTTGGGGGTCACAACTGGGCATGAGAGACCCTCCTGCCCTCCTGCAGTAAGAGAAACTCATTAAAGAAAATAGTGCTTACAGAGTAAAGAAGACGTACCGTGTAACAACCGAAGTAAAAGGGCAAATCCTCATGGGAGGTTACAAATGAAGACAAGGTGGTACTAAGAAGGGATTAACAAGCCTAATAACGAATCAGAAGCCAACATTTATGAAGGACAATGACACAAGCCAATGACAAATATGGGCGGGGAGTAGGCGGGGCTTCATGAAAATACTCCAATACAACATGGCTCGCAGAGCAGCGCAAGCGCTGCCCAGGCTCGTCCTGAAAATGGATGCTAAAAAACAGAAAGTAACCCTTAGGACTCTGACAATTTTTCTGGGACTTTTTTCCTTTGCTCGCTCCACAGTATGTCTGGGTGCATTGGCAAAGTGAATATGGTGTATTTTCCCCTCCAGGAAGGCCTCTTGTTTCTAGTCAAACACTGCCACCTAGTGTTTATGATTAATTGCTAAAATGTTAGATGCACCTATAGCAGATATGCTCCTTGTTAAAGACACGGTAAAGGAAAAGATGCTTTCGGTGTAAAATATGCCCAGGTTTTCATACATGTTATTGCACCACGTGAAAATAAAATGTAGCGAAATCACATACATTTCAGATGATATTTTAACATGTATATTTTTCTGACCATTTACAATCTATTTGTTGCAGCTTTATATATAACATGAATTTGACCAGAGGGTGTTAGAGTGCTTTACAAGCAAACCAGATGAAGTTACACATTTCTTTTAAAGCACAGGGAGTTTAATGCAGACACAACACACAGTCCAGCTTGGTATATGCATACTAACGTATGTACGATTTGTGTTGTGCTGTAGCTAAAAGTAACATAATGCAGCACAATGTGCTGCCTTGCATTATTTTGCATCAATGGGACGTTCAATGGGTGGTGCGTGGGCTTCCCAATGCCTTTACCCATAAATTTTGAAGCAAATCCTTGTCTGCAAAGAATTGTAGACTTGAATTGGTGGCAAAATCCTGCTCCTCCCTGCGGTTTTGTAATGAGGAGAAACACTTTTATTTCTATTTATTTCTCCTCGTTATCCCTCTTCGCATGTGAGATGTATTCTGCAACACAAATATATAGAAATTAATTTGCCTGAAACCATAGTTTTGTGTAGCAGGAACACTTTCATGCACAAAAACTATGCTGACCACAATACAGACACCCTTGCACTATGGCACAAGGGTGCCTGAGATGGTGCAAGGATGCTGAAAGTGTGGCAGCACAGGGAGGGTGCTTCTTTGTGAATATGGCGCTATTCTGCTCTCTCCAGTTCATGCAACACAGTGCAGTAACTTTTCTTGCTGCCTTGCGTTGCTTCAACTCTTTGTAAATCCGAGTCTAAAGGATTTGTCCAGGAGTGCAGGATTTTGAGCAGAGGTGCGGATTCAAGCCTACTTACTCAGTCCTAGGGTCCTCAAGTCTGGCTGCGAGGCCGCATTTCCTGGCCATGAAACAATTCTTGCCTAAAAGATGTGACACTTTTAAACAATGCATGCCTAGAAGATGAGACACTTTTGAACAATGCATGCCTAGAAGATGAGACACTTTTAAACAATGCTTGCCTAGAAGAAGAGACAAGACAATTTTAAACAATGGGCCTAGCAGATGAGACAATTAAAAAACATGCTTGCCTAGAAGATGAGACAATTTTAAACAATGCTTGCCTAGAAGATGAGACAAGACAATTTTAAATGATGCTTGCCTAGAAGATGAGACACTTTTGAACAATGCATGCCTAGAAGATGAGACACTTTTAAGCAATGCTTGCCTAGAAGATGAGACAATTTTAAACAATGCTTGCCTAGAAGACGAGACAAGACAATTTTAAACAATGGGCCTAGCAGATGAGACAATAAAAAAAAAAAGCTTGCCTAGAAGATGAGACAATTTTAAACAATGCTTGCCTAGAAGATGAGACAAGACAATTTTAAACGATGCTTGCCTAGAAGATGAGACTATTTTAAACAATGCTTGCCTAGAAGATGAGACAAGACCATTTTAAACAATGCTTGCCTAGATGATGTGACTATTTTCTTTCCTCTCTACTCTCCTTGTAATGATGAGGTCCGCAGACGAATAGTGATCATAAGTATAATTTATTATCATAAGCACCAACACATACGCTCCGTGGTGCAGAGCGCACAGCCTGCCGAGCCTGCCACCAGCTGTCATCTGTCAACATTCCAGAGGAGACAGCTAGTGACGTGGGCGCCGGGAGTACGGTGTCCTAGACGGGACAAATGTAATCACAACACATCCTCCTCCTCCTAGAGGGAGGGAAAGCAACCAGGGAAGGGAAGAGAAAGGGGAAGAGAGAATGTAGGAAAGAAGGAAATAAAGACAGTAGAGAGAAGAAAAAGAGAGAGAAAAGGGTGAGATTGGGGGAAAAGAACAACCAGTAAATGAGCTGCAATATTTTTCTAAACATGTGTGGTAAAAATACATTTCATTGCTACTCACAAACATAATCTGACAATTTTATGGGTGGTAATATTCTCCGTCCTGTTCTGCTGGTGACTTGGTTCAAAGCACGGTTAGGAGCCTGTGGGGATGGTAACCTCCTACTTATTCCACTTGCACCTGTCCTACCCGGCTCACAGTGATTGGAAGAAGTACTGCCCAACTCAAGACTGGGAAACCCAGTGGTGTCGATTGCTTGTGGTTCTTCGGCAGTCTCTTCATCTGACCATTCAATACATGCCCTACCTAAACCTTGTGTCTGTTCTTGGACCACGTTCTCAGGTCTCTCTGGTTTGTTTTTGCACTGTGACAGGGCAAAGAAATGCCAGACTTTGCCATAGCTGAGCAAGGCTGAATTGCAATACACCTCCTGTACTACTTGTGGCTCTGTGTATCTATTGTTGCCCTTGCCCACATGTCCACTTCTCTTCACCCTCACAGTGTCCCCCACATCCAGAGTTACTGGTCTGCAACCGTGTTTTTCATCATACCTATCCTTGTAGTTCGCTTGTGCCAACTTCAATTTCTTCTCAACCTGCTCTGTAGACCATATAACTCTTTTAGCTGCCTTGGCCAATCCTACATTATCTTTACACAAAGGTGTCCTGCCCCGCATAAGTTCAAATGGACTGTGGCCAGTCGTAATGCATGGTGTGATACGATACGCCCACACCGTTTTACACACTTCCTGCCTCCATCTCTTCTTGTTGTTTTTGGCCAACTGAATAATCCCTTTTATGACTCTGTTGAACTTCTCCACCGCTCCATTGCCAGAGGGGTGGTACACTGATGTAGTTTTGTGACTCACTTTGTTTCTCAGAATATAATTTTTATAGGTGTCAGAGGTGAACTGTGGGCCATTGTCACTGACTATGGTTTTGGGAAGACCTTCCCGCGTGAAAACCTTGTCAAGAAATTTCACCACATTGACCGCATCAGGTTGTCAAGAACTTTACTTCTGGCCATTTGGAGAAGTGATCAATGAGAACAACCATGTACACTTGTTCCCCATTGTCCACTACCGGTCCCATAATGTCTATCCCTACTCTCTCCCACGGCATGGATGGGCAGGGTATGGGTTGCAATGGTGGTCTAAAGGTCACTTGAGTTTTATCAGAGTTTAGACATGAGGAGCAGTCCCTGACGACCCTTTCGACTTCCAAGCTCACCCCTGGCCACCAGTAACTGTTCTTAACTCTGTTCTTAGTTTTAGCTATTCCCAAAGGCCCCTCGTGGCAAATGTCCAGCATCCTTCTCCTTAGTGTGGTGGGTGATACAACTTTCCTCCCCTTAGCAAAAACCCATCTTAATGAGATAGTTCATGTTTCACCTCTGTAACGACCGGATTCTCGAACCAGATGGGATCAGCTCCTTAGAGCACCTCCAACCCAGTCGGAACGTAATCACCTCCCTCCTTAGGACGTATTTACAATAGGTATATAGGTATATAGGTATATATCTGGTACCTAAGGATGGGGAAATAGCAATATACACGCATAGGTTTTCTACAATATCCCACTCATACCAGTTAGTCTCACGGCCACTTAGACCCAGACTAGTCTACCCTGGGGCAGTTCTGATTACTTACCATTACACACTGACCACAGTCAGTGCTCACTCGGCACCTCTGCAATCCTGCGTGCCTACGCACTGGTCTGCAGCCCTAGTGCTCTCTTCCTCACAGCCCGGCCCACAATCCGGCGGACCTAAGCACTGGTGTCCCCCCCAGTGTTCTCTAACTCACAGCCCGATCCGCAATCTGGCGGATCTAAGCACTGGTGTCCCCCCCAGTGTTCTCATTAACGCCGCTTACCAACGACGATCACTCTCCTATGAATACCTTTGGAAGGAATCTCTCATTAGCTACTCGGGATATGATACTACAATAATAGGAATTATCATAACTTGCCAAATTAAAGCATGTATCCGGTATTCTATGCATTAAGGGGTCCCTCTCTCTCCCTCATTACTCAGTCACCTCTTACCTGACCGGGAATTACCTCCGTTCATGAAAACAATGCCTGACTAGAAGAACAGATTACCCTGATTGAACAAGAATACGAGGCACATGTTGGTTCACTAAGAACTGGGATATTTTATTACAATAATCATGAAAACACAATACTATACTTATAACATATATCCTGCAAAGAAAAGTGAAAGGTTAGAATGTGCACACTATGAATAATGGGGTGGACGTCACCTTATGGACACGAAGTCGGGGCTCGGCAGTCATCTAGGTTCCCTTCTCGTCTGTGCCTTGGCTCGTCTTGGAATCACACCTCAGCAGTCACGAGTACACGTCTGCACCACTATGCTCTATCTTCTCTGCTTTCCTCCAAGTTACTGGAACCTTCCTTTTATTGGCTGCCGTCTCTCTCTTTCTCTCTGGATGGTCTGCGCTATTTCTCTCTTCTCTTCAATCTTTCTAAGAGAGTATCAGCTTCATGATCTTTCTCGGACTTCAAAATGGCGACTGTCCGCCTGGAAATAATTAAGGGCAATGATGCTAATGGCTAGCTGCCGCCTACAGACTGACTGACTTGCTGCATCATACTTTCGCTAATATGGAAGCCTGTCCTTTCATGGAAAGTTACGGCCAGTAACCTGCCGCCCACCAAATTCTTGTACCTCCCCGTACCAAGGACACGTTCCCAGCTGGCCAGCCTGATGTTGTGTCTTCGGAATGGAGAAAAATACAGTCTTTCGATAAGGGCCAGCCTGAGCCGGTTCTCTCCAAGCGAACAACACTTCGAAACTAAAACATTACACTTGACCTAGAAGCCTCTCAAGCTGCCGGGGCAGAAAGCAAGATGGAGTCTCTCCCGTTTGAGGCCTACAAGGCCCGAAATAAGCATAACTCCATAGAAGGTATACTGCAAAAGGACGGATTATCACTAATACTAATGAATCTATCCCCTAACATAAGTTTATAAGCCCTGATCTAAGGAAAAGGGTACGAAAGTGCATTACTGTGCCCTTTGAATAGGCCCTGTCTATGGTTCTAATCCCTGCACTAGAATGATAATAGACTAGAGTCATATGCAATCATCCTCCCTCAAAGGAGGGCCGAAAAAGTCGGTCAGAACAACCTCCCAGAAGGGCTTTAGTCTCTCTGTTAAGGTACTCTTTGAGCCCCAAACTTTTTTTACCATTTCAATTACTTCACACAACGTCTTGTCCTTGTCTTGTTCTACATTCCATTCCTTTAGTGAAATCCCCTCTAAATCTTCTCTCACACTGGCGACACTTTCACCACACCTTTCACGTTCTGGCAATGGCATACCACTTAAAAAGTCTGCCACAACATTCTTTACCCCAGGTACACACTCCACAACATAATTGTATTCCAGCACTCTCATGGACAAACCCGCCAGCCTTGGTGACGCATTGTACAACCCTTTAGTAGTGAATACCTTTGTCAAAGGTTTGCGGTCTCTGCGAAGAATAACCCTGCCACCCCAGAAAAACTGCCTAAAGTGCTCTAGTGCCCATATGCATGCTAGTGCCTCACGTTCAATGACCGAAAATTTCTCCTCACTCGGGGTCAAGGAGCGTGAGGCAAAGGCAATGGTACACTCCTTTCCATTGACATCTCTCTGGGATAGTACTGCACCCAATCCTTTGCAACTAGTGTCTGTTGTTATTACATTCTGAAGCATAGGGTCAAAACCTTGCAATGGAACAGATGAGCATAGTTCCTTCTTCAACGCTGCAAAAGTACCGTGGCACTCATCATCCCATATAAACTTATCCTTTTCCTTTAACAATTGCCTCAGTGGGTAAGTCTTGTGTGAGAAGTTCTTTATGAACTTTGCTTAGAATTCAATCAATCCTAGGAAGGACCTTAGTTCCTCCCTGATTTTTGGCTCAGGTGCATCATTGATGGCTTCCAACAGCTCCTTCTTGGGACAAATACCTTCTCCTGATATCTCATGCCCCAGGAAATTCACCTTGCGACATGCAACTCTGCACTTTTTGTGCTCCGCCGTCAAGCCCTTTGCTGCCAGAGTTTCCAAAACTTGTTGGACCTTATCGTCGTGCTCTTGTCGGGTTTTCCCCATGACAAGGATATTGTCCTGAAACGTTAGCAAGCTCGGAATGTCAGCGAAGATGTTCTGCATTAATCTCTGGAACATTGCGGCGAGTGATGCCAAACCAAAAGGGACTCTGTTGAAGCGATAGCATCCAAATGGCATCACGAATGTGGTGAGATTCTTACTCTCTCTTTGGAGAGGTACCTGGTGATAGGCGGCCTTCAAATCTATTGCAGAGAACCACTTCACGCCCTTGGTTTTGGCTAGCATCTCGTTGATTCTCGGCAAGGGATACTGTTCCACCACTATGCTCCTATTAAGATCGCGCAGGTCGATGCACAATCTCAAACTGCCACTGGCCCGTTTTGCCACGACTAAAGGTGCTACCCATTCCGATGCTTCCACTCGTTCTATGACACCTTCCATGAGCAGTTTGTGAAGTTGTTCCTTCACAGAAAACAGTAAATTGCGTACTTTGTGCATAACTGGTACAGCATCCTTCTTGAGTACAATTTTGTGCGCATATCCCTTGAGTGCCCCTATCTTCTCATTGTAGACACCTGGGAATTTTTCCAACAAGGCTTTACTGTAACTCTCACTTTCATTCACTACCATTAGAGGGTCTGCTTTGTTGGGATCAAGTTTTATTCCCAGATCCCCTTGGTCCATCCAGCCCAAAACAGATGGTCCTACTGCTGATACATAGAGCTTGCAAACCGACTCTCTTCCTTTGAAAGCAAATTTCAACTTCCTAAATCCACAGACTTCGTTAGGGTCATTATAGAATGTCTTTATTTTTATGTCTGCTTTTTCTAGATGTATTCCTAAATGCGGTGCAAACCTTTCCTTCCACACCTCATTATTTACTATTGTGTACGGAGACCCAGAGTCCGCTACAATGCTGATCTCAAATCCTCCTATTGTCATCTCACATACTGGCTTCCTGGTTCTTGACTTCTTTTCATTTCCTACGCACTTAACACATTCATCTTCGATATTTAGTATGAACAGATTTTCCTCTTCGTCCTCAGTCGAGTCTCGATTATTACTTTCTTCACATTCCACCATTTTTATTTTGCCTGCACCCCGTCTATAGCATACTTTTTGGAAGTGTCGGACAAGGCCACAATTCGTGCACTTTGCACCTCGTGCTGGGCTTCGTCTGTCAGCTGCCATGTGATTTGTGCTCCCACATCTGTAACAGTGCCGTCTGTCACTGTATTGTGTTCTTCCTTGCACCGGTTTGTCGCTTTTGTAGGTCTGGCCTGTCTTGCTGTTTTTTTAACATTAGTCACTTTATTTACTGTTCCTCCTTCCTTCTTCTCACTGTTTTCTGCAATCCAGCTTTTGCACACCTTCCTGTTAGTTCCGCCTTCTTTGCAATGTCTATTATATTCTGTAGGGGGTATTCACCCTTTGCCCACAAGTTATCCTGGATGTTGCTGTTTTAACCCTGCATTACAATTTAGTCCCTAATGAACTCATCGTGCAAGTCCCCATAGCGGCAGTTTGTCGCCAAATTTTTCAATGCCGAGACATAGTCATCAATTAACTCTTCTTTACCTTGTTTTCTATGGAAAAACTTGTACCTGTCCACACCCACGCACACAGTTGGCTTGTAGTAGGTGTTTAGGTCATCTATAGCGTTCTCAAACACATCCTTTTCGCCTTCACCTCTTGTCTTTTTGTTAATGCTTTTGTACACCTTAATTCCCCCTGCTCCAAGACTATGTAACAGTATTTTGTACTTTTTTTCTGCCTTAAATTCATCATCATCCTCAAAGTTTGAAATGTAGTTTAAGAAATACTCCCTCCATTCCTCCCATTTCACTTCTGGTTCTCCTTTTCCTGGGAGGAACGCCTGAGGTGGTGTTAAATTCCATAAATATCCTGAAGCCATGTCTCCTCTTTTATTTTAGACCCTAGTACACACTGGCTGTATTTTCCTTCACTTCCGCATGTAAATATATTTTTGTCCTGGTGGTGGCAGTGTTGCGCTGTTAATTTACTCTTTCTCACATTAAGCTTTGTGTCTTGTATGATAAATCCCTGTGTATGCTTTCCTCTTATTTATTTTAAATTTTTTACTTTGTGTGGATGTTATCTATATAAACACACTTTGTCAATCCACAGCGTGAATGTACTTATTTTTTTAACAGGTCCCTGTTGCACAAATAATTCCTTTTTTTTCCTCTTAATTTTACATATCCTTCGTTTGCCGGCAAAGCGTTTGTTTGGCCTTCAAAATGGCCGCCTGCACGTGACGTAGACGCGCTGATTCTGTCAGCTGTGGAGTGCTACCTCAGCGACGCGCGCACAGCTGTCAGTTGACAGTTTTACGATAATATAACACAGCAGTTGGTGAAGCCGCCACAAACGCCTCTCCTCAGATTCACTTTGCCCAATGATACTGCTTTTTTCCCCCGCTCACAAAATGTTTTAGATATCACTTATTTTCCATTTTACACACTCTTCTTTGTTCCCCAGGATTTTCCTCTCACAGAGTTTTTTCTTTTCAATCCTTAATATTAAGATATTCACTCAGAAGGATTTTTTGCTGGATTTTCTTCATTAAAATTTCTTCTTCTTTCTTTTTATGTATCTTTTCAATTTCTTTCACTTCAGCTACTCTGATATGAAGTCCATTTACATTTTCACTTCTCACGCTGTTCAATGTGGGTCCGAGTGTCGGTGCCTCGTCGCCAACCTTGTAATGATGAGGTCCCCAGACGAATAGTGATCATAAGTATAATTTATTATCATAAGCACCAACACATACGCTCCGTGGTGCGAGGCGCACAGCCTGCCGAGCCTGCCACCAGCTGTCATCTGTCAACATTCCAGAGGAGACAGCTGGTGACGTGGGCGCCGGGAGTACGGTGTCCTAGAAGGGACAAATGTAATCACAGCGCTCCTCCTTCCATTTCACCCGACCGTTTCTTAGTGTAACTCGCTTTAGTCCTGTCAATACTAATGACTTTGAGGTTTATTGTAGCTAAATATTTTTGTCTAACTTTTTGTAGCAGTGTTTCCTCATACTCATAATTCTTTGCTTAAATTAACATAGTTTAAAAAACTTTAAAAAAAGGTGTACCTCCTTTGCATGTTGTGTGGTTTAGGCATCACCAGTAAACAGCACAAAATCCTATGTAATCTGTCCATGGCACAAAGAGACCACGGATAGAGAACATGTTCTAGGGCTTGTGTGATGCTACAAAAGTGGTTTGAGCTAGGACAAACCTACATACCTTTTAACACCACCTCAGCTACCACCAAGGTGCTCTGAGGTGGCTAGAGTTTAGGGCGGGCATGGGGAGCCAAAAGCAGCCCTTCCAAAAATGCTCAAACCCGCCCGCTCCTTGCATCTCTTCACACAGCCGTGGCCGTGCAGGTAAGAAAAGTGGGGCCAGGGATGGCCAGAGACGACGCAGAGGGAAAATTAAATAAATAATTAATTTTCTCTCATGGTTGTCCCTCCATATCCTCCCAACCCGGCCCCATCGCTCTTACCTGCACGGACCGTGGCTGTGTTCACGCAATATCTCTCTTTTTCCATGCATACATTCGCTCATTCCCTTCTTTCCCTCTCTCTTCTCCCTATCTGATTGCTTTCTGTCTACTTTCCTCCTCCCTCCCTCCCTCCCCCTCTTTCTCTGTCTTGAATCCTTCCTATGCCTGCGGCAATTAACCTGGCGAGCTGAGAAAGTGAGAGGTGCTTCCGGAGTGCTTCCCTGCCCCACAAAGTGGTCCCCAGAGGCTGCTTTAGGTGATCCCCAAAGTAAACTAAAAATTGCAAGACACTCTGATATTGGCATTCTACTGCAGGACGTTGGTATTCTGATGAAAGTCAGATTTAGAAAAGTAGGCATAGCGAATATAGATTGATTAAATGTTAACTTGAAGAATGGCCAATTATAAAGAATAAATTAGAGAAAATTTACATTTTACTGTGTTAGTCTTGAATCCCCGGATCAGAAGGGATTGAAAAAAGCTTGGAAATTGCTTACAATTTCGATTACAATAGGAACAGTAATAACAATTAATTTATAAAACATAGGAAGAACATTTTGGGGCAATAAAAGAAACAGTTTGTAGTGGTATGCCTTCAATACCTAACTCCTCCAGGAAACAAGAATGGGGGTAAGTGATGAGGACGAGATAGAGGACCAAAGACAATAATGAAGGGATAAAGGGGAGATTAGAGGAAGGGAGTGCAAAAGAGAAGGAAAGGAAGATTAAGGGCACAAGGGAGTATAGGTTTGACAAAACGCGAAACACAAAGAATAAGTGTTCATAAATGTCTGGAAGTGTAAAACAAGAGAGCAAGACTGGCCAAGAGAATATGTGAGGAAATGGCTGGGGAAATGAGGGTAAAAGGGAAAGAGGGCAGAAGTTCTCCATTCTGTAAAACAATAGCGAATATAAAATAAAACAATACCAGCAGGGTATCTTTGAGATCGTAGCATAAACATAGGCAGATCAAACAATTCTGACCTGACTAATAAAAGCATTTTTTTCTAGTTGAATTTGGAATGCCACCTTGTCAGTGTAGGAATTGGTGAGGCTGACATTTGTCTGCATGATATAAAACTGTTTCAGCAGCTATAGCGATATTAAAGAGCCTTCTTCAGGACATAAGCCATCAGAGAAATGTATGTACATTACCTCGCACAGACGCTAAAGGCTGCTCCTGAGCGGTCGCTCTTTTTAAACTTTTAAAACTTTGAATAATACTTATTGTCATTATAGAATTTCCCTTGTGTCCGTCCCCCCCCCTCGAGCCAGATTTTGCACACCTTAGGGGCTGACATTTATTTCACTGACACACTAGCACTTTTCTCAGTCTTCCGCGCTTCCCAGGTGGGGCTTGGCCATCCTCGGGGCTAAGATCACCGGGTCCCGGGTTGCTGTAGTTGGCGGCCATCTTTGGTTGGGCGCTATTGGACGAGCGCTCTAGTCGATCTACTTAAGGAGAGGCTCTCAATTAAATCGGGAGATTACCTCGCACAGACGCTAAAGGCTGCTCCTGAGCGGTCGCTCTTTTTAAACTTTTAAAACTTTGAATAATACTTATTGTCATTATAGAATTTCCCTTGTGTCCGTCCCCCCCCTCGAGCCAGATTTTGCACACCTTAGGGGCTGACATTTATTTCACTGACACGCTAGCACTTTTCTCAGTCTTCCCCGCTTCCCAGGTGGGGCTTGGCCGTCCTCGGGGCTAAGATCACCGGGTCCCGGGTTGCTGTAGTTGGCGGCCATCTTTGGTTGGGCGCTATTGGACGAGCGCTCTAGTCGCTCTACTTAAACGGTCAGTTATGCTTCAGCGCAGCGGACGCGGGCAGCGGACGCGCCGGACCTGCGCCAGAGACGCGCCTGAGTCCAGCCCGTCTGCGCCCGTCCGTGCCCAGACGGGCACAGGGCATGTCACTCTGTTCAATCCTGTACGACACATGGATCCCATTATCAGGTATTCTAGGGATACTCTGATGTCACTGCATGCCCCCAGACGCTCTGGTTGTAGCTATTGTTGGGTAGAGGGTACCCCCTATTTGAAATGTGCTCTCTGTTGTTCGGCCTGCGGCGCCAGGGACCAAACCCAGTTATCTATGGCGTTGCTCAACTGCAGGTCTTTACCCTGCCATGCCATGGAAATCTATTCTCTGATCTCAGACCATAATTTGGACGTGTTGTTTCTCACAGAAACTTGGCTAACCCCTAGCTCTGGTCCGGATATTGTAAAAGCCCTCCCGCCGGGATACCTCATATTTCATCAGGACAGGCCAGATGGGAGGGGGGGAGGGGTAGCCATCCTGTACAGAGACAATTACATGTGCAAGGCTGTAGATTGCGGCATCAATAATTCAGAAAGCTGTCAATTTGTGCTGCGATTATCCTCTACTCTTTCCATATCAGGCCTCCTTCTTTACCGGCCTCCTGCTACTATGGGAAACTTTGTAGATTCCTTTATTGAAGCGGTGATACCATTAGCCGCTGCATCCTCTAATTTTGTAGTTCTTGGGGACCTGAACGTGCACTTTGATGACCCTCACGATGGATGGGCGAAAGACTTACAAGGCATGCTGGGCGCACTTGATCTTCACCTTGTTAATGTCGGCGCCACCCATGAGAGAGGCCATCAGCTGGATGTTGTTTTTGCGAACTCGAAAAACCTGCTTGCCCTACATCTCTTGGCTCTTCCCTGGACTGACCACCGTTTGGTTCCTTTTTCGGTGGCAGTTTGTGAAGGGGAGAGACCCGGTACCTCAACGGCACACAGTGGAACGTCTCTGGTCGAGGCTACCAGTGGAAAGCTGGGCAGCTGAGTTGGCAAGAACCTGTCCTCCCTCTGCTACTGACCCCACTATGGCGGATCAGCAGGTGGGCAATTGGCTCACTAATACTTTGGATTCGCTGATCCCGAAAAAGAGGAGGCCTCTCAGAGAAAGAAGAGTTGGCTCCGCCCCATGGTACACCCCCGAACTCAGGGTTCTTAGAACTTCATGCAAAAGATTAGAACGTGCATGGAGAAGAGAGCGGACTGACGAAAATCGGAACGACTACAAGACAGGGATGAGGAAGTACAAAGTGGCTTTGAAAGAGGCTAAAAAGAACTTTTTTAGTGATAGGATTGAGAAGGCAAGCAATTCTCCAGGGGAATCCTTTAAGATCTTTAAAGAGCTGCTGAAGGCTCCGGTCCCCCCAGTTGTCCATGACAACCCGCAGGAGAAATGTGAGGAGCTGGCCGACTTCGTTCACTTGAAAATCGAGAAGATTTTGTCCTCTTTGCCTGCGACGTCGCAGAGCTTGGAAATGGACGTCAGCCCAACAATAAGCCCCGTTGAGCTGCCCTCGTTCGGCCCCTTCTCAGAGGAGGAGGTCGAAAAAGTCCTGAAAAGGATGAAGAGTGGGTCTCCAAGTGACCCGGCGCCCATGAAATTCCTTAAACAGGTGGCAAATGTTCTCTCCGCTCCGCTTGCGGATCTTATTAACCTTTCGCTTGCTCAGGGCACAGTGCCTCAAAGGTGGAAATCCGCTGTTGTCAAAGCACTATTGAAGAAACCTGGACTAGACCCATCAAATCTGGCCAACTTCAGGCCTATTTCACTCTTGCCCGGCTTTTCAAAAGTCGCAGAGAAGCTGGTCAACTACCAGCTCTCTCGCCATCTTGAAGACCACCATCTGCTAGGGGACTCCCAGACGGGTTTTCGCCCTGGTCAGGGGACAGACACAGCCTTTCTGGCAGTGGTGGAGGAAGCAAGGAGCATTCTTGATTCAGGGGGGTCAGTGGCAGTGATCCTCCTGGACTTGAGTGCGGCCTTTGACACCGTTAATCATCAGGTGCTCCTCCAACGGCTGGCAGAGGTGGGTGTTAAAGGGATGGCCCTTAAATGGCTGAAATTTTTCCTCTCAGACCGGTCTTATCAAGTATGGGAAGGGGGAGAGCAGTCCACCTTGTTCCCTCTTCAATGTGGAGTCCCGCAGGGCTCATCCTTGAGCCCTACCTTATTTAACACCTATATGGCTCCACTTGAAAGAGTGGTCTCCCCTTCAGGAGTGAAGATACTCAGCTGGTTGTAGGCCTCACCCAGCTGGAGGAACAACCCGAAGTCCTTCATGACTGTCTTTCTAATGTTCATCGCTGGATGTCCCAGTCCGCTTTGAAGCTCAACGGTGACAAGACTGAGCTGATGGTGCTGGGCAAGGCCAGTCCCTCTCTCATCACTAGCTGTTGGCCTCGGTCCCTGGGTGACCCACCATCCCCCAAGAAGGAAATCAAGAGCTTGGGGGTTTGGTTAGAGGAAGATTTTTCCTTCAGGACCCATGCTAGGAAAACCGCGGGGGTATGCTTTGGCTTGCTGCGATCTGCCCGCAAGGTGCTACCTTTGCTCCCTAATCCATCTAGGAAGCTTTTGATCCGTGGTATAATTCTGTCGCGGCTCGACTTCGGGAATGCGCTATTTTTGGGCGCACCCGAAGCGACCTTTAAAACCCTTCAGCAGGTGCAGAACGCAGCCGCGAGGGTTCTGATGGAAGTGCCGCGAAGACAGTCAGCTGCCCCCGCCCTGAAAGCGCTTCACTGGCTCCCTGTTAAGGAGCGGGTGAAATTTAAGGCGCTATGTACGGCCCATAAAATTTTGCACGGTAGGGGCCCTTCTATTCTGTCCTCTATGGCACGCCCCTACAAGCCCACACGCCCATTGCGCTCGGATCAAAGACATCTGATGCAGACTACAAGAGTAAAAAGAGCTCGCTCTGGGGGCCAACGTTTTTCGGTGCAAGTGGCGGCACACTTGAACTCCTTGCCCCTTAAGATCCGCGCTGAGCCCAATATCCTGCACTTTAGGAAACTATTGAAAACACACTTGTTTCCGGTGTAGGACTGAGTGAGAGCCTTCCTTTCCTGTGTTCACAGCGCCGGGATGCCCCTGGGTAACTGCGCGCGTTACAAATTTTATATAGATAGATAGATGTACTTTGAATGAGACCATCTAGGGAACAGATTCATATAATAAATTAGGAGATCCCTCCTAACATCTGAAATCGTGGCTTCTGCTCCTCATGTGAAGAAGTCAAGGGAAACAGCTCTGGTAAAATTAACCCTTGGTTTCTATGAAACAAGGAGTTCATTTTTGGGGTAAAAGGAGTCAACAGTCTTAAAACTACACTGTCCTGGAAAATTTTACAGTATGGATGTGTAGAAGAAAGGATCCAAAGTTCACCAACCTCCTCGCTAATGTAATGGCAAATAAAAAGAACACTTTTAAAGGTAAATATCTCAAATCAACCTCATCGAGAGGTTCAAAGGGAGGTCCAACTCAAACTTCTTAAACTAGTTCTAAATCCTATGTTGGAAATTGCTTATGGAGAGCAAGATTGATGTTAGAGAGACCCTTAAGCACTAGATCTTCCTTATCTTTTAAATTTCCCCAGCTTCTGAATGCTTTAATGGTAGCCCATCAAATACTCAATAAGGATACCGTCAGGCCTGTAGTTGCTCAATCTTTCGAAACTTCTAGACCCTAATCCATTGTTAGACCCATAGTTGCTCCATCTTCCCAAAATGTTATAACCTGAACAATACTAGCCTTTGTTCAGCTTAACATCTTTTTCCTAAACCAGACTGAGATGTAGTGTATTTTGTAAAGCGCACAGCTGCCCCAACGGGGCGTCCCGGCGCTGTATAACGCTGTGGAACCCTTCCTGGCTCTCCCTGTGAGATGCCCCTCCTGGGCACCCTCAAGGTGAAGCCAGGCATCCCAGTGTTGTAGGGGCCATTGTGGAGATTAAGCAAGCTTTTGCCCAGAGTTGCAGCATGGGACCCATGATTAGAGTAGGCACCGAGGCGAGAATTATCAAGTCCGCGGACATTGAGCTCAAGACCCTGCCGCGCCGGGACTTGAACCCTGGTCCTAGGCCTGATCTCTGCTTCAGAGTCTGCCGCTCTAGCCAGTGAGCCACATTTCTCCATGGACCTACAATGCTTATTTCAAAAACCTTGCGTTGTTCACTGCAGCAAAAAGCTCAACTGCAAGCAACCTCAATCTCTTGACTAGTTGATTGTAAATTCGGGATGTTGAGAAAAGAGGTCTGATAAAGGGATCACCTGACTCAGGTTGTCTGCTACAGAGTTCTTGACCCCTCTCTGCATATGAATCACCACTAAAGATTTCACTGTTGTCTGAACTCAATTGAACAGACTATCTAAGATCATTTCCAAAGGGTGATATCTTGTTTCCCCCATTTGTTGATAAATGCTTTGGCTATGATATTGCCCATCTATATAAGAACATTTCTTCCCTAGACCAAACTGGGCAATTTCTTTAAGACCTGTTTACGCCCTCTAGATCCCTCCAATTAGAAGAATTCAGACTTTGAGCTAGGGACAGCAGCCCTGGTTTTGTCTGGTACTTAGCCAGGCTTCCCAAACTGGCAGACTTGCATCTGTAGTGATAATCACTACCAGATTTGGATATAAAATAAGTCCCTTCTTTATATTCTCTTTGTTCAGCGACCAAGAAAGTTCCTCTTTCATCAGTTGTAAATGTAATGTATATTGATACTTGTATAGCGCACTACTCACCCGCAAAGGTCTCAAGGCACTTGTAAGAATACCGCTGTGGAACCCATCCTGGCCTTCTCTGTGAGGCGTCCACTCCTGGGCATCCCCAAGGTGGAGGCCAGGCATCCTTAGCGTTGTGGGGGCCGTTGTGGAGATTAAGCAAGCTATTGCCGAGAGTTGCAGAGTGGGACTCCATGATTGGAATAGGCACCGAGGAGAGAATTATCAGGTCCGAGGAATTTTTGACCCCAAGACCCGCCGAGGCGGGGAATTGAACCCTGGTCCCGGGCTAGACCTCTGCATCAGGGTCTGCCACTCTGACCATTGAGCCACACTTCTCCAGTTGAGTAATTCATACTCTCTTGTTCAGATCAAGAGTGATCAGAGACTATTTTTTTCAGCAGTAACCTCATCAACCAGTGCAGATGGAATCTGGCGCAGGGTAGCAGAAAGATTGTGGCGGATAGGTCTCCCTGGACCTGCATAAAAGATGGTAGTTTATGTGCCTTTTGAGCCATGAGATCCTTTATCTGAGGCTTGATCTTCAAGATGAGATTCTCTGGAATAAAAACAATGGCCAGAGCTGTTTGAAACATTGCTCTGATGAAACACATATCTTCTGTAGGTAACACACTTGATTTATTCCAGTTGGCTAAAAAGCTGTGGTTTTGCAAGACAGAGAGAAGTCTTTCTGTATGAAGCAATATCTGTTCCTCTGGCATGCCCTGGACCAACCAATCATCCCAATACGGATGAACGTGGATTCCATCCTTGTGAAGAAGAGAACCTGGAGGGGCTACATTTTCATAATAACTCTTGGAGAGGATTTTGAAGGGTAGAACCCTGAACTGAAAATTTCAGTTTTCAAAGACGAATGTCAGAAATTTTTGATTAGACTCTCTGATGGGGATGTTCAGATAGGGGTCTTGCAGATCTACTGAACTTTGTTGACCATAGGAATTACAGCCTGCAAAGTTACCAACCTAAAATGGGTAGTTTTGACTCAGTATTTGCCCATTTCAAGTATAGTACTGGTCTAAAGACCCTGAAAACTTTGGTGCTACAAACTAACCTATTGGGCACATCTGCACCCTACCCAGAAAGGTCACCGGCACTGCTCTTCGTGGCCTCAATCTGATTGTGGAGCCGCACACCACCTTTCCCCTGTACACGCAGCCTCTGCCACCCATGAGCCAGCCGAACTCCATCTCTGCCACATAGGAAGGTGCTCTTAGCTGCCACCACCATTCAGCAACAAACAGCATAATTACTGGTGTTCCTTCACCACCACCCTGCCCCACAAAGATGCCCAGTGCGAAAAATATTGCCCAAACCACTGTGGCAAGACTTCACATAAACTTCCAGTTCTGAGTTATATCATCAAGGGTCTGTCACCACTGTCAGGTAGGGTGATAAAAAGAGAAAACAAACAGGAGGAGTGGTGGAAGAGAGGAGATTGTTTACGTTTAATTGGAAGGAGTGGGGTTCTGTTGAGGTAGAACTGCCTAATATTGTTAGGAATTGAAGCGAGGTAGTGAGGAGGAGGTAAGTGATCCATAACCAGAATGATATTTCATTATTTTGCATATGTTTCAACTTGAGATGTTTTATGCACTTTGAACACACAAGTGTTTGTGTTTTTGGTCTAGAGTTAAGAAAAAATGGATGCACCTTTTATGTATGGCTCCATTGTTGAAACAGTGATTGTATTTCCTGATTGAAGCATTACTGAACTGACTAATTCCTCCAGACCATACACTGTAATCAGAGCTATATGGGTGCAGGGCCTCTCAGGGGCGAGTTTCTACATGGATTTGAGTTTAGACCATTATTTATTTATTTTTGAAATTTGTAAAGCGCAAACAAATGCCCTTGGGCGTCTTGACTAGAACTGTGACCATTACAATGAGCAGTTTCCTCTCATCTTAGGACAGTCGACCCATGGTTCATCTTCTATTTTGCTTAGACTCTGCTTTGGGGATAGGTGGCGGGTGGTGATAGGCAGTACCACATTGGGGCTATCTCGCCACTATTTTGCATGCATTATATCGCATGACAATAGTTTAGAATCTGCTACATCGACACAACCACTACATTGCAGGGTAAGTATAATCGGTGAACATAACTGTTAATAGGGTTAGGTAAAGGACATGATGGTAAAATAGTAATCACATACTCATTATGACAATGCATTTGTAAGCAATGCATTTAATGCAATATTATTGCATATTAATATCCTTCACCTTGCTATATTGTCAAAGAAACAAACATACAACCTGGGTATGAGATCAGCCCTAGCATCTTGGGACACGTATAGGGGTGGGTGGATCTCGTGGAATTTGACTCCACAGAATTCTGCAGAGTTACAAAAATCTTCAGGAGATTCCGCAGGGTTCCGCCAATGGGCGGAAATAAGCATGTTGCACTGCTCGTGCTGACATTTAGCGGCTGGTGCACGTTCTGTGGTGAAAAATCAGCTCAAACAGCACCACGTGGTGCACCAGAGAGCACAGCTACTCAAGTTAAATTTGCTGGCACTTGAGTAGATTTTCTACTTGAGCAACAGCCTTCTTACTGCAAACGGTTGTGACCTTGTGGAAAAATCTCGCGGATGTCCTCCTAGAGACAGAAAATCTTGCTAGGGAATGCCAAATCTCGCTCACTCTTACCAACTTACCTTTTTGGTGCATGCAAAAGAAAACATTCTGACACACACCGATTAATGGAATTTCATTAGAACTCCTCATTACACGAATAACGCAGAGTCTGCAAAACTCTGCCAATTCCACAGCAGAACGGAATATTTCGCCCCCCATTAGACACGGCTCACTCTTCCTGCTCACAGTCGTCCCCCTACTATCATGCACTAGGCGCAGGCAGGAGGGAACCCAGTGATTGATGATCGATGGGTGAGAAAACTGAGTGTAACATGCTGGTCAGATTTTAATTAGAGGGCTCGACAAGCATTATTATTTGGCTTATTCTATTTAAAGTCACCCCCTTTCGGATCAGTCCTGCATATTACATTCAATAAAATGCTTTGCAGAGAAAGAGTAATTTGGAGTGTCATGACAGGAAAATATATACTCTTAATTTGAATTAAATTTAGCGTAAAATGTTGGCTTTACTCTACAACAAATGAGTGCCCCATTAAAAATGTGTGTAAACTGCTGGTCAGATATTGTTTTTCATTCCAAAATGAACACTGACAATAGTCATACACTAACTCATAGAGTAGATGATAAATTGTTTTGCTGGTTTGATATCATATACCTAAAACTGGTGTACTTTGGAACATGCAGGGAGGGTGAAATTATCACACCTGCAGAAATCATAATGTGGTATTGACGCCAGTCTTCCATTCTCTCATACTTCTCTGCTTACTCAATTTTATACTGCAATGTGTTTTTCGTTGTCTGACACAGGTTTACCGGAAGACCCCAAAATTGACGTCCCAGGTGTTATCGAGAAGGGGTCGAATGTCACCATCAAGTGTAAAGTGGCCAATGCTTTCCCCATTGAGGAGACACAGATAGAGCTGATACTGAAAGACGAGGAGCTGACTAACACGACGGAACTCAGGAATGGTGATGTTAAAAGTGCAGAAGCAGTGGTGCTGGCTGCTGAACCGGGGAATTATTCACTGGAGTGCGTAGCGAGAGTTGGTGATATCGTCAAAAGAGTAAAGAAAGAACTCCTCATCTTCAGTAAGTACACCTGGACCACTGTGTTCGAGGGAACTATGAACACTTTACATGGGCACTGAGCTATAATGCCCTAAAGCTGAGGCATTGATTTCTCTTTGTAAAACTCTTCGCTAACTGAGAGTAGATAATGACAAGAGCTCAAACTTCAGCCCAAAAAATAAGGGTAAAGGCAACCAGATCACAAGATGATAGGGGAACGAAGTCCAGCCAGGGCCATGGGTACCAGGAAACACAAGGGTAGCAGTGTACTTTATAAATAAAGTATAACATAACATCAACGGCCCTCCTCACCTACTCAGCAGTTCTTTGCAATTAATATTAGAGGTGGGTGAGCAATGCAGAGTATGAACTAAATCTATTTAGCTAAACAGCAGCCTTATACTTAGTAGATATAGCCCGTAAGGAAATGATGAAGACCATCACCCATCGGCTGTGCCCCTTCCATCTCATAAGTGTTCTACCCATCTTATTCCGGGCTAGCATTGATTCAAAACACTTTAATCTGCAGCTGTAACAACTGTTTGCAGAAACCCTCTGTAGCTTCCTGGCAAAACTACACTCATGATGGAAAGCGCCAGCATCCATAGGTGGAAACGAGAGTTAGTGAAATGGGCAAGGTGCGAGGGCAGAATCTTGCTCGAAAACGCGAGAAAGGGCCTGGGCAGGGTGGAGAGGGCTCAAGCATGGTAGGTGCTGATGGAAGAAATAAGGAACGATGACCCTGGGTCTGAAGCCACCACCCATGAGGGACCATCACGACAGTGGAGTCCCCAGAGGCAGAATCAGGAGGAGGAAATAGAGCAGGTACCAGGAGATGAGAATCCTTAGAAGCCTACAACCTAAGGGGGGATGGAACCAGAAGGGAACGACAGTGCAATGCAGAAATACACAACAAGCGGCAGCGGAAGCGATTGATAATGCCCGACCTGCGACCCTAGGAGACAGCAGTGCGGGGGGTTGGGTGGAGGGTAGTTGGGTTTAAGCTTAGTTGGGGGGGAATGGGGAGGGGGGAGCAAGAACAATGAATAGAACTGTTTACGAATGGAATGACAAGTTAAATGGATATTGTCAGGAACAAAAATAATGCAAATTCACTCAACACATGTAAGGAAGGTATAACAAGATAAAACGAGACGGCAAATTGTATCCCTGTAAAGATGATAGAGTAATGAAAGTGACGTATGGAAAAAGCAATAACATTTGTTTAAAAATGGGTGGTTGGCCCTAAAGTTCCTGGCCCCAAAATCTCTGGTGCAACCGTAAGTTCTTGTCATTCACGATACTTGATTGGCGGTATAAAATAGATTTCAACCCTGTATGTAGTAAAAAACCAGCTTCTTTATTCCAATTCAAGGTGATCTGGCAATAACACTGCCCACTATGAGCTGGCAGGCCCTGCCTCCACTTCCGCTGTCGAAGGTCAGTGAAACCTTGTGGCCAACACATTCTGCAAGATCATCGCCCAGCGTGCCATTACTCAATGCGCTACACCACGCCCCTCTCTTTTTACACAGCACAGCAAAACCACTACTTCAACAGCATAGCCCATGGCTCAATGAATTAACACACACCTCCCGTCCTAATTAGCCTAATGAAAGCGTAACTCCAGCATTGCAGCTCATGCATCATCACTCTGACAGCTACACAACATACCTCTCTCCTTGTACAACACACAAAATAATAATACAGTAGCATAGCTCTGGACATCTTATACACCACACACCATCCACCAGACAGCACAATTGCAGTTTCATAGCTTTTGGCACAACCCCCTACTTAACCCTGCAAAAGCACAACTGCAGTATCAGAGCTCACACATCATTGTTTCACCCATGCAGACACATCACATACTTCTTTCTTCCTGCAACATAAAAAGCACAGCAGCAACATCATACTCATGATACACAGAGGTGCCTTAGCTCCCTTCCTACAGAACCCAACGAAAGCACAACTGCAGTGTCATTGGTGATAGTAAACCGAAATACCACACCCCCTCCTTTTTACACAATACAGCAAAAGCACAACTGCAGTATCATATTTCACAAAAGACCAAGAGACAGCACATTCGCCTTAAACAACACAGTAAACCACACCAGCAGTAGCAAAGCTCACTACATCATCCTTCATCAAGATAGACACACCTAGCTGATTTCCATTTTTAGGTCTCGGTTTTGACAACACAGCTGTGAAAGAGAACTCTTGTTTCTAATGTCCATTTAGCAAAAGTTAGGCCCTCCCCATTCGAACTATTGACTTTTTTTGGACCAGCCTCTTTGAGCCATTGACTTGAGGATTTGTAAATGTAGTTTTGTCTCAGTCCAGTGTTTCACTCTCTCACCGAATGTGATTGGCTGTTGGCCTTATCCTTCAGCCTCTAATTGATTGTGTGCATTGCAATGCATTAGGGACTGTTTTACAAACCTCCCCCCCAGTTGTGCAAGCCTCTCACAGGCCCTCCCAGTGTTCATTTCTAACCCATCAAGTATGGACACCAAGACCTTTTGTGGTGTTAGAATGGCCAGAGTTTATTCTCATCATAAGTTGGCACACAGTTAATTAACATGATGGCATTGGTCATTAATATGCTCAGTTCGTGCTTATCTTGCCCTACAGTGTAACACATTGCTACCAAATTTGTGGCCATGCCTGGGCTGCCATTGCTGTATCTGCCAAGTGCTGACCATCTCTTACCACTTTGTCTGCCTTCAAGGGTCCCTGTCAAATGGCTTCCCAAGGACCTTGTCTTGGCAATTGTCTCAAGTGTCCCTGCCGTAAGGCATCCCAAGGACCTTGTTCCAGCATTTGCCCTTCTTACGTGCTTGTGTTCAGATATTTATTGTTAAATCTTGTGACTCCTGCCCCTTCCTTTCCCTGTCACTACGACACCTGCATTAACTGGTGTGGGTGAGTGGGATCAATTTCTTCCAGCGACAATGTTGGGGACTGCTTGTCCCGTTGCCTTTTGGCTGTGCTCGTAGACACGCCCTTCTCTCCTGACTGGCCCCTGGGCCCTTTGAACCCAGATTTCTATTGGTCATCTGCTGACCCTTTGCCTTGGCACGCTGCCATGCCCTGCTGCTGCCGTGCCCTTTGACCCCCTCATCTGTGTGAGCATCTCATGGGCTCCCCTGTTGTGCATTTCTTTCCTGTCAAGTATGGACACCAAGGCATTTTGTGGTGTTAGGACGGCCACAGATTATTCTCATCATAAGTTGGTACATAGTTAACACAATGGCATCGGTCATTAATATGCTCACTTCTTGGTTATCTTGCACTACAATGTAATAGGTTATACAGTGTACATCTTTTCGTTATTGCATATTAATAACCATAACTTGCCTATTCCTGCAAGACTTCACCTTTACAGGCCCAAAGTTTATTCAAGGTTGTCATAATTCACTTTCAACTGCTGTGACAGCTCTACTTCAGTTGATTACTTGGTACAGCGGGTCCCAGCTTTGAGGCTTCCCTTGCTACCGAATGTATCGTATTCATGGCCCCATGGCCATGCCGGGCTGCAAGTCCTCAGCGCTCACCGACTCTTACCCTTTTGCCCAGTAGCGGCTGCTGGTGGGAGTGCTGTGGGGCGGAGTGGAGCAAGGTGGGGGGGATAGTAAACAGCGTCGAGTTCTGTTGTTAATTTTTTATATTTTGTGTATGAACTATTTTAACTGTACTGATTATGACTTAAGTATTTTGTGTATTTATGGTGATTATAATGTGTTATGTCTTTTCCTTGTATCATATAGTTTCAACGTGTTGTAGTTACTATATGATTTTTATCTATGCAAATTAAATATATTTTTAATATAGAATCATATTTCATTGTTCCTCTCTCTGTATAGTTTAGACCAATTGTTCACTATCTCCTGCTGACGGCCTAGGTTATTTCTCTCATATTGGGATAGTAAACAACAGCATGCGACCGAACACAGGTAAGTAAACAAATAAATAAATAAAACAAATTTCCTTGCGAGTGCTGCATTGCCAAATGCGATGCAGCGTGCACAACAAAATTAGTTTTATTGATTTATGTGTTTACTTACCTCCATTGGGCCGTATTCCATAGTTTACTACCTCCCACCCTGCTCCACCCCCACCACGCCACGCCCCACTGCCCGCAGCACTCCCACCACCGGCTGCTACTGCCTTTGTCTATCCTCAAGGGTCCCTGCCATGAGACATCCCAAGGACCTTGTCCGGACAATTATCTCAAGTGTCCCTGCTGTGAGGCATCCTAAGGACTTTGTTCGGGGAATGGCCCTTTTTACATGCTTGTGTGCAGATATTTATTGTTAAACCTTGTGAGTCCCCCGCCAAACTGGAGGTGGTTTACCGACCTCCAACAGTTCCCCCAGACTAACAGAAAACCAGCAGCTCTAGTGTACCTACAATGTCCGGGAGGAACATGTCGATGTCCCAGCTAGCCAAATTAACCTTGTCATCTGCCTACTTCTGGGGGAAACAACCGGTGGGAGTTCCCTGATATTGGTGATCTCTAGCGACTCCATTCTCATCAAGGATAGTGAGTTTCCTGTCTTTGCCCTCCGTAAAGACCCCAATCACAACGTGATTTTTCTAAGACTTGGCTTGTGACCAAAGCCGGGGTGGCAGGTTTGAGAAGGGGGGGAAATAAAAAAAGAATAATACATAAAACACTTACCTTCTGCCCGCTGATTCCTGCAGCGTTGTTCCTCTCGGCTGTCGACTGCCAGAAGGGAATGGGACCTCAGAGTAAAGGCTCCGCACCCAATCCAGTCACTGCTCTAACACAAGAGCAGCGCCAGGATTGGTCTGAGCGGCCTCGTTTACCGCTCAGATGGTGCATTGGATTCTGTGCTGTTTTCCAGCCCGGCTGTGTACCCCAGCGAGTTGGAAAAACATAAGTGCGCATGTGTGTTTGGAAAGCCTTAGACAGACGGGCAAACACACATGCGCACTTATGAGTGCATTTTACTTCTATCTGACTTGCTGGGTCTGCCCCACACTATATTTTTGTATTGGGTTCAGTCAGCATTAATAAAATGATAACAACATTGCGTTATTATAATTGTATTTATTGTCTGCTGGCATGGGCTGTGAGGCGATGCTCCTCCGCCACTACGGAGGAGCCGTCCCTGTGAAGGTCCCACTGCTGTGAGAGCCTAGGCAGCCGCTTCCGTTAAAGATGCAATGGAAGATATTGTCGGGGGAATTCCAGGAACTGAAAGGTTAACTCACTGCCCACTGATGTTGATAAATTCTTCCCCCAGCCAGTGCGTAATGGTTTACCTAGGTGATCGATGGTCGGAGGTGGTTCAAGGCGATCCCTTGACCGTCCCTACGCGAAAGCGCATTATGCCTATAGATTCAGGCTCTTGTTTCTAAGGTGAATTGTGCCAGTCCTAAGGAGCTGCAAACTGAGCAATTAACTGCTGCCCCAGGGCACCCTTTGCAAAAGATGGGAGACCCTCAGTCCGAATGAAAGCGAAGCTCCATTGACTTCCCCAACACTGGCCCTTGCACTCTATGGTTTTGAGTAGGAAAGAGGAGAGGGGAGAGGAGTTGGCCTAACGGCTAGGGAGGTCGACCTCGAATCTGGGGAACCGGGTTCGAGTCTCGGCAATGACGCTGAACATCCTGTGATTCTCGGCAAATCACTTAGGGCCATATGTATCATAGTACCGTTTTGCAAATTCCAAATAGCGAATTTTAAGGAATCGCTATTTGGAATTCGCAAAACGGTATGTATGTACAAAATCGCTTTTTTATAGCGATTCCTTACCATTCCTAATTTGCGATTAGCAAATTGCTAATCGCAAATTACCCATTCATTTCTATGGGCCAGGAGGCCCATAGGAATGAAGGGGCAATTTGCGATTAGCAATTAGCTAATCGCAAATTAGGAATTTTTTCAAGGGTGCAGGGGTGTCTCAAGAACACCCTGCTGCACCCCTGAAAAAGACATTTGGGGGCATATGGCGCACATACATGCCCTAAGGGCATGTATGGGCGTCATATGGCACCTTTGTTTTTTTTGAAAAATGCATAATTAAAAGAATTCGCAACTTACCTCCAATTAGAAGGTGGTGGTAATTTGCGATTCCTTAATGACATTTTTTGCATTTTTTTTCTTTGATACATTGCATTTAAGGAATCGCAATATTTGCGATTCCTTAAGTGCAATCGCAAAATAAGGAATAGCAAATTTTACGATTCCTTATTTTGATGCAAAAATGTTTGATACATACCATTTAAGTATTTAGCATTCGCAAAGGCCGAAATTGGCAGAATTTCGGCCTTTGCGAATGCTAAATAGCTTGATACATATGACCCTTAATCTCCCCGTGCCTAACAAAAATGAATGTGTCCTCATGTAACGTAACTGGTGCTTTGTAAAGCACTCTAATACGATTAGGGTCAAGTTCGAGCTATATAAAACTCTGGGGAAAAAGAGCCCATGTACGAATGCTGAGGGCTGTACTCACTGTACCAGAGCAGTTTCCTGTGTAGAGACTCGTGTGCTTTCTAAGTACGAAACACAGTTTGAGGACGGCCATCTGAACTGTCATATTGTGGGTAAGCCACTGAAGCCATTGCTGCGAATGCCCTTCCCGACACAACTCTTGTCACAAATCCTCCCCCATTTCTGGGTATTGTTCTGTGCTTATTATATCACCTCCTTCCTATGTACGCAGTCATGAGATTGGTGTTGGTATGTCTTGCAGATAACCCAACATTTTGAATGCCCATGCGCCACCTTTGTTCCATGTAATTTAATCTCACGCGCATCACCGATTGAGTGGACAAACCCCCAGTGGGCTATTCAGGAGTGTCATTACACATTTTGTGTATGTCATCTGGGTGCATTTAAAATGAGGGCACCTCATGACCTCCTCGTGCCACTGATGGTGCCACCCTGCCCACGTCCCTACATGGCATCACAAGGGTCGACTGGGGACTCTGGACAGTTGCGTGTCGGGTAAGTCTGACTCCACCCCAGCCTACTCGGCCTCTCAGAGATTGGCATGCCCAAGAATCTGCTCCGTTGGGGGGGGGGGGAGCTTGTTAGATCATGTTTTTTTAACCCACTGCTACAACCAGAACTAATTATATGAAGACCAGCAGTAAACTGCCTCCATGTTGTTAGTGTCTGTCTGCAGATGTAAGAGGGTGTTAAATTACTAGGCTGCTTGAGGATGCTCTTGTGGAAAGCTCAATAGTGTTCAAACGCGGGGTGGCACCTGTGGCCCATTTAAGAGTTCCAGACAGGGTGAAAACTGTCTCTGATTGCCTAACATTGTTTTTAAAAAAAATATTTTCTTTTTATTGATGACAACATTAATGTGTTAAAATTGCAGTTGCAAAATACATTCAATTCAATGCATTTACAGTGAAACATGTTTTAACAGTATTATCTCTAGCGGTCATCATTGAAGGGACTGTACCTAAATAACGAGTTGTATTCTCTCTCTATACTCATGGCTGGGTGCTGTGTCGCTTGCGGGGGTTCATAAATATTCCCTCTTTATTCATTCCATTTTCCCCATAATTTTGGCCATTTCTTGGGGCAACCTCTTGACTCATATATGGTTCTTTCCATTACTATGCACCAGTCCATGTCTCTCTTCCATGCAGTCTGGCAGTGTTACGCCTGGGAACTATCAACCCCACCGCCACACAGGTTTTTTCTTTACCATTAAAGACTGTAGGCCCCTAAACATTCAGAAGAAATAGTTTTATCTTGGGTTCTATCTGCGCCCCCAGCAGCTCTGCCATACACTGGGTCACCTTTTCCCAATAGCGTGAGCACACTCTCAGATGATGTGAATGAAAGTTCCCTCCTGCTCTCACCTCCTCCCACACTCGGAGTTGTCTCCAGGGCCGGACTGGCCGTTGCGGGCACCGGGCAGCCGGTTTAGGGCCCGTGGGGCCGTTTTCGTTACAGGGCCATTCATGCAGCTAGCTGCAAAATCGGCCCTGTAACAAAATCGGCCGAAAACCGGCCCCGGCAAAGAGCTCGGTCGCACCCCCAACCGAGCACTTTGCCGGGGCCAGTTTTGGTTCCCAGTCCGGCCCTGGTTGTCTCTGTAACCCATCTTTACCAGAGCGGTACATGATAGATATGTTCTATGTAGCACCTTGAGCGGTACCAACCTTAATCTCGGGGAGATCGCATTCTCCCAAGGGGATGCCAAAGCCTCTTGCCAGTCATCATCCTCCAAGCCCACAACGTCTTCCTCCCAATGTTTGCAGAGTTGTAGGAGGGGGTCAGGCATGTTGTTGATTAACTTCCGGTATGTCAAAGAGATTGCTTTGTTAGGCAGGTTTTCTTCAAGGATCCTGTCCTTGAGATGGGAAAACTCAGGGCGCGTCTGCCCCTTCAAAATAACCGCCAGAAGAGTGTGTTTGATCTGCGGGTAACGGTATGCTTCCGTCTCAGCCATCTTATACTCTTTCCGTAACTGTGCAAAAGGGATCACCTCACCCGTTTTCCATAGATCCCCGACCCTGGAGATTCCAATCAAGTCCCAGCGATCAAAGCCCTTGGTGTTTCTCAGTGTGCCTAATATCTCTGCATGGCACAGGGGGGTGGTTTGCGTAATTTTCCCTGCCCATCCCATGCTCGTATTAACTGCGTTCCATATCTGAACCGCACGTTTATTTGGGACTGTTCATTTTGCTCTTGCGGGATTGGAGTAAAGTGTCTTTGAATTCTTTCCACCTGGAAGAAGCCACCTATCCATTTTTTAACCGGGGTAATCCTGGGGCTTATATATGCATTGGTTATTAGCTGCTAATTGTGCCGCCCTACAGTATCTTCTAATGTCCGGAGTCCTATACCACCATCGTACCATCCCCTTACCATTTTTTGAGTCGCTTTACGTGGCGATTTCCCATACCAGAGTAGATCCCTCTGTTCACTATGGATGGATTTGAAATAGTCTGCTTGAACTGGACCCGGTGAGTTTTGTAATATGTACAAAAATCGAGGCAGTGCCATCATTTCAAATAGCACGGTGTGTTCCATTTGAGACAGTGGAAGAGATTTCCAGGTCTTAACGTCACTCTTCAGTCTCTGCAGTGGGGGCAAGAGATTTTGCTCATAGTATTGTACCAGGTTCTTGGTGACACAAATGCCCATATATTTGAATCCCTCTTTTGCTTCCACTATTACATAGGCCCTAGGCGGCAAAGGAAAATCACCCCTTAAAACGTAAATGACTGATTTGGACCAATTTATGGTGTAACCGGAGTACTCCCAAAATTTGTGAGAATGTGAAGTGCTCTATTATTTGAGGCTCTTGGAGATACGATCTTCCCAGCCCTCCGCCCACCTAAGTCCCCTAATGATTGGGTCTTTCCTTATCAACAATGCCAAAGGCTTCAGCATCAAAGCAAAGAGGAATGGGGAAAGGGGGCAGACCTGTCTGGTCCCCCTCTCCAGGGTAAACACTCTGGATTTCCTGTTGTTAACCTCTACTTGCCCCATTGGTTCGCTGTACAGAAGCTTCACCCAGCTGATAAAGTTGGGACCAAATCCCATTTTCCCAAGTACCGCAAACATATATGGTCAGTCAATCGTATCAAATGCCATGGTGGCATCAAGGGACACCACCACCGCATCTTACACCGTATAAACGTTGAAGGTTGAGTGAGTTATTTCTTGATGGCACAAAGCCCGACTGTTCAGGGTGCACAAGTTTCGTGATAACCCCAAGCAGTTGGGTGGCCAATAATTTAGCAAAGATATTAACCTCGGCGTTGAGCAGAGATATCGGTGCATATGAGGAGCACTGATTTATGGGTTTACCACTCTGGTGGCTATTCTTTGGTCTGCCACTTGCTGGGAGCTAAGTTATATAGTTTGATGGGTAAACCGTTTGGACCTATCGCCTTCCCAGACCGCAGTTCCCCAATTGCTCGCTTCACTTCCGTGTGCGTGATTTCGCTATCTATCTGCTGAAAGGGTAGGGTGGGGCATGTCTGGCAAAAGGGAGTCTGCTTCCTCTGCTGTGGAGTCGGTTCTGGATGTATATATTCGCTGAAAGTGGTCCGCAAATTTCTTGTGGGTCTGTCAATTTTGACTCTGACTCATCGCTCAGCTCAGCCACCAGTCTATTGGCTTGTTCTCTTCTGTCTAACCACGACAACAGTTTCCCCGCTTTGTCCCCAGCTTTGTAGATCCTACAAAGCGTGGCCCTGTGTTGTGTCTGTACAGCATCTGTGGCGAGATCCCTGTACTCTTTTAGCTTAATCTCTGGCATGGGTTTGATTTCTACTGCATCCTCCCCCGTACCCTCTCTTCCAAGTGTAGGATGTCTGTTTCTAACCTAGCGAGGTTGGTGGTTTTCTCTGTATGTATCCCAGCAGTCTGGGAGACCACATGGCCCCTGATTACCGTCTTAAAGGCTTCCCAGAGCGATTACGCTGACTCCACCGATCCCTCGTTCTCCTGGAAATACAGCTCTATTTCTTGTGAAACTGTATTTTTAACAGAATGGACTTTTAGGAACCAGGGATTTATTGGAGCTATTCTACCTGACTGTGGTTCTCCCACCTCTACTAAGGCCCACACTGGGGAATTGACCAAGATACCCCATGCCAAGTGGCAAACCTCTTTGATTTATCCCGCTTGGTGTACCGGTACTATTATGTAGTCTATTCTGGAAAGACTTTTATGGGCTCCAGACTGGAATGTAAACTGCGTATCAGCGGGGTGAAGGGTACGCCATGCGTCGGTTAGTGCCATGGCACCTATAAAGTCGCGGAGTTGTGTTTGTGAGGGTGGTACCTCCCTTAAGAGATACCGATCCAGCTGCCCCAATATGATTTAATTAAAGTCTCCTCCCAAAAAGAGTCGCCCCTCTGGAAGAGCAAGCAGCAGGTCTCCCAGGTCTTTAAAAGCCAAGTCATGGAGGCCTGGTGGTACATACATGGATATTAATGTAATAGTTTTGCCTTCCCATCTCCAGGAGGTTGCTGTGTATCTGCCCTGTTTGTCAGTCCATGTGTGTTCAATGATCATTGGGAAGTTTTTACGTAGCATTATTCCTAACCCTCTGGATCCCGTGGTAAATGCTGAGTACGCGACAAGTTTGCAACCCCACCTAGTCAAGGCCCCGCATGTGTTCCCTTTCAAATGCGTCTCCTGCAGGAGAACTACATTCGGTGAGTGTCGCTTTATGTATTGGAGCACTGTTCCACGCTTGAGCTTATCTCCCAGTCCGTTCACATTCCAGGACAAAAGTCTAATGCCTCCATGTGTAGATGAACTGATTTCTGTTGGAGCCCGTTCTACTCTGTAAGCCAGGCAATCTCGCTTGCGTAGGACTCCCCCTCTGGGTTATGATCAACACCCCAAGATAGTTTGTCAAGTGCATTCCTAAACTTGTTGTGAATGAATTGCATGATGTCCCTTTTCATTGTGAATTGGTGTCATTTAAACTATCTAACAAACATAACTGTAACCCCAAACCCCCATACCTGCTTACCTGCAATCTGGGCTGAAAACCGCCCCTATCCCCAACTATGCAGAGTGCCTATCGCCCCCATATGGAAAATCTATTAAAGAAAGTGGTGGGGTGCGTTCTCTATACCTTCAACCACCGCTATTACTTTTTTGCCAAATACCATCATGTAGCTGCAACAGTTATAATTCTGGAAGTCACTTATCCATGATGTAGTATAGCTTCTGCAGGCTGTTGCCTACTGTATGATAGTCCGATATTGTATCCTGCATTTGCTCCACTTTGCAGTTACTTAGTTTAATTTTGAGTCTTACTCTTCTGAGTCTTCTCCTTCTTTTAGTCGCTGTGAGTGAGCATCCAGCGCTGTTTGCTTCTTAGGGGAATGGTCCCTTCTCTGCCTGTAGCCATTTCCATTGACCGTCCTCCACCAGACCAGCCACTCTGGGGTGTCAAAAAACCATGCCCTCCCCTCCGCCTCCACTCGCAATTTTGCAGGGAACAGCATTGAATATTTAAGTCCACTTTCTCTGAGCTTTCTTTTGATTCCCTGGAAAGATTGTCTCTGTTTCTGCACATTGACGGTGAAGTCGGGGAAATAATTCACCATGCTGTTGTCAATTTTGATCGGTGGGGCAGTGCTGATGTTTTGCAAGACTATGTCGCGGTCTCCATAGTTGAAGAAACTCGCCAGCAGAGGTCTTGGGGGATCCCCAGGTTTTGGGCTTCTCCCTGGAACACGATGTGCCCTCTCCACCGAGAAGAAATTAGATAGGTTTTTAGGTTGTAGATGTTTGGTGATAAAACCTTCTACGAAGAGGTCTGGCCTGGACCCTCTGCTCGCTCCAGCACTCCAAAGATTCAAACGATATTTCGGCGTGCCTCTCCTCATAATCGTCCAATTTACTTTCCATCGCTTTACTAGCTACTTGCAAGTCTTTGATTTGTTGCTGCATCATCTTAAAATCATGGCTGAGCTCCGTTGTGACTGTTTCCATCTCCTTAACCTTTTCGCTCATCTTCTGCAGGTCTGCCCTTATCAGTGTTACCTCGATTATTATTGAGTTTATCCTGCTTTCAAGCTGCGTGCGCACTCCGGTAATGGCGTCCATGTATCTTTCAGAGAGGAGTCGTCTGACTCCTGCCACGGTGTTGTCTTCATTTCAGCCTTTTCTGCTCCGTCTGTCTCTTCAGTATTCGACATGGCATATTTGCTCAACTACTCGCCGCCTGCTTGTGGAGCACTGTTGCTGCGTGCCACCCGCGGCCTGTCGGGGTTACTCCCATGGAGTCCACTCAGATCTGCAAGTTTAAGAGGCCTCTCACACTCTGTTAGCAGTGCCCTGCCCTCTCCCTGTGTACATGCGGTGATGTGACTTGGTCCAGTTCTTTAGTGGGCAAGTCTGTTTCTTAGATCCTCAGGGCCAAGGCAGTGCTTGCTAGGTCATTGAGATTCTGAGCGGGGGTCGTGCTTCTCACCTTAGCGGATGACCCCCCTCGTGGCTCTGCTTTTGCGCTACTCAGGCTGTGGTCTCCAGCAGGGTCCAGGCTGCACCGCGTTTCTCAGCAGTGCTCCTCTGTGGAAGGTGATGGAAATTTCCCAGCGTGGTATCGGTTCCACTGTGGGGAAAGCGTGCTGCAACTCCACTGTCGCCTTGTCTCTGGTCCGCGCCTCCAGTGGCCAGGCTAAGTTGAGCACCCGGGGAACTGCTATTCCCCTTCGTTCATCGATCTCCTCAGTACCTTTACTTTTACGCTGCTCTGTCACTCATGTGAGCATGCGGCTTCCTGCAGGGGCTTGGCCCCGTTACTTAACTCGATCCTATTCTGGTGTTAGAGGAGGCAAATCGTTCGTTCAAGTGCACCACTGGCCATGCTGCCATCAGGACGGCCTTTACCATTACATGGGTCGTATAAATTGAACTGATTTTGTGGTGGTGGGGGTTAGAGATTGCGGAGCTCTTCTAGCAAGCATCCATCTTTGTCGAAACATAGCCTTGCCCCCCGCCTAACATTGTTGAGGAAAACTTAAGACAGCTGAAAGCAACATGGCTGTGGATGGATCCAAACCCCGCTATCGAAATGTCTAGATTCTAAATCCAGCACCTTATACCATTCAGCCAAGCTACCATCCACCCATGTAGCTAACTGAGCTGTGTAAAAAGCACTGACTCAGTCTTTGTAACTAGCAAAAACACCCGGTGGCAGCTAGTCCATGCACAGCATGAAAGTCCCTCCTTTACCCACATGATTAACTTGAGCCAATCACCTTCTGACCCTCGGCCAGGCGCTCTTAAATCTACTGCAAGCGGGCCGCCCCACATGACTTGATCTCCTACCTTCCGTCCCAGACCCGGAGCTAGATTCTAGCAGAATATAGATAGAAGGAAAGAGGCAACAAACAATGTATAGTGGACAAAATATAAATAAAAGTATGCAAACAAGAATTTAAAGCAAGAATAAAGAAAATATGCAAGCCAGGGTGAGCCCACATAGCAGTAAGGAAGATGAATCCTGCAGCATGGCTGAAAATGAGCAGGCTGAACGACAGCAAGGAGCCCCCCCCCTTAACACACTCACCCCAGTCCACACTGCCATTAGAGCACTAGCACCATTTAGTGAGTTGGCAGACCCTGCAACAGCAGCACCCAGATGGCAAACATGGGTGGGTTGAAAAACTTTTTTGAGCTACCAGAGAGACCAACATGTGAAGTCAAGCAATCCTTACTTCTGCACTTTGCAGGCGATGAAATATACAAAATATTCCAGCACTTTCCTGCCACTGGAAGTGTTGAGGACTGTGACACAGCCATAAAGGCACTAAACGCAAACTTCAACCCCCAATTGAATCCAGATTTTGAGCGATTCAAACTGTGCCAAGCCAGACAAAGGAGGAAGAATCAGTGGACACATTTTATGCTTAATTGCGAGCACTGGTAAGCATGTTCAGTGAAGATGACCAATCTAAAGAAGTCAGAGCCCAAATAATACTGAGATGCAGGTCTACACAACTAAGCGTCTGATTCTATGACAACCTGCCATGCCACTGGAAGATATGCTGATACGTACACAAACCTATGACCTATGCTCCGCAAGGGCGCAAGAAATGGAGGAAGCTTTAAACAAAGGAGCAGAAGGATGACACCCACGGGCGAGCATGACCTTCAAGATGGAAGTGTTAGACATGGTCCAGGGCAAGCCAATGAATAGACCGGCGAAGGCCGGTCCCACCTCAGATGCCTCATGCCGGAACAGTGGCCTAGAAAACTACCCACTGGAACAGGGCCCAGGTGGCACGTGCATGTGCTCAGCATACAATATGCCAAACTCACTAGAGTGTGCAGAGGAGGTGAAAGAGATCGAAGAGGACATTGGTGACTCCCTTTAACCCAAATGCTCCGACAACTGTCCGTTGACGAACAAACAGACACAGTGTAAAAGAACCCTCAGAAGTGGCTAAGTCACAAGGCCAGCCTGGAAGACAACAAAGAGAAATACATAGTCCTCATCTCTTACACGGTCACCTGCGGTAAAGGTCAAAGGACCCACCCACATTGCCAGATAACCGTCACAGGCACCATAGTACCTGCCCTGATCAATAAGGGGGGCATCAGTGAACGTGATCACCCACAAACAGTACTTAATGCTGAACCCCCGTCCTCCCATCGATCCAACCTGCCTCGGATATATGCCTGCAGCAGCGAAGAACCGCTGGTTTTGGTGGGAACAACAAACATACAGGTTTGACATGAAGAACAGGTGGTGACAGCTCGATTCCATGTCCCCGAAAAAGGAGAAACCACACTACTAGGATGACACACCTCTAAAGACTTAGAGCAAGTGTACTTGGTGAAGGAAATTCATGCCCTGCAGGTAGGCAACATTCTAGAGCAGTACCAGGGGTTGTTCACCAGTCTGGGATGCCAAAAGGGACCCCCAGTGAAGCTGCATTATTGAATAAACAATCAACCAGCAGCCCTGAGACACCGGCATATACCGTTATACCTGTGCACCAGGTCGAAGAGGAACTAAAAAACTTGAGAAGATGGATGTAATCAAAAAAGTATCTGGCCCGACACCATGGATGTTCCCACTAGTAATCATAGAAAAACAAAGGTAGCTAGGAACAATCAAGCTCTGCATTGACTAGAGTCTACCTAACCAGGCAAAATACAGAGGGAAAGACACCTAATGCCAATCATGGATGACATCATCGCAGACCTAAATGGTACAAAATGATTCTCCAAACTGGACTTGAATACTGGGTACCATCAAGTAGTACTCCATACAGACAGTAGATACATAACTAAGTTCACGACCCACATAGGTCTGCGCCAATACAAATGGCTCAACTTTGGAATCTCATCAGCCGCCAACGTTTTTCAAAACGCTATTATGGAGACTATGTCAGGACTCAAAGGAGTTTGGAATGTCAGCGACAATATTCTCATCTTTGCATCCACCTTGGCAGAGCACCTCAAATGGCAGAAATCTACCCTGCAGCATCTCAAGGAAAGTGGATTGACCCTGCCCAAGGACAAATGTTCTTTCTTCAAGTCTCAGGCAGAATTATTTGGCTTCATATTCTCAAAAAACGGTCTACCAGTAGACCCAAGGAAATCAACGACAATTAAGGAAGCATCAGCCCGGACAATCCAATGGAAATCCACAGTTTTCTGGGCATGGCACCCACAGGAAAACCTGCATGTGCAGCATTCACCCAAAGAGAAGCTCACTTAATGAGATGCAGCCACAGGAAAACCTGCCTGGGCAGCATTCACAAAAAGAGAAGCTTATTTAATGAGAGTCACCCACAGGAACACCTGCATATGCAGCATTCACCCAAAGAGAAGCCTACTAAATGAGATCCAGCCACAGGAAAACATGCGTCACCTTATGTACCCAAATATAAACTTGCTTCAACACGGTTCACCCACAAGAACATTCACACGACGAGCTTTGCCTATTTGAAACCTCAGCATCCCCTTCATAAACAGCTTGCTGGATGAGAACTGCCTACTCGAAAACCTACTTCAGTAGCGTTCTCCCACAAGAGTAGTTTAAAAAGCTTCACCTACAGGAACAGCCTGCCTCCACCCGCTTCACATCAGTAATACCCTGCTTCAATGCGAGACAGCCGCGGATCAATCATCTTCAGAAGGGGAAACCCAATTTTAACCAGAAAACCACCCCACCTTGTCCATAGGTAGAGTGCTACAACTAGCTGAATGACAGAAACACTCACAAATTATGTATACACACAGGAACTCCTGTGTTGAGTTCACTCATAAGCAACCTATTCTTCACCGAGGTTCACTCACAAGAAATCCCTACCTCAAAGAGATCAGGGACCAGCGGTAGGGCCGAGGGGAGGATCTTGGTGGGATAGGAGACCCTACCAAGCGGTGGGGTGACGTGTTGAAGCTGCAGGGACTGTATTGGAAAGCATCAGAAGGAAGCTATGAGGGGGTAGACACTGCTCTTGTGGAGTTACAGGTCACTCAGTGGTGGTGTGATACCCACGCAGCAGATGGGACCAAGACACACGATGTGTGATGAGGTCTCTGTTAGTAAAAGTTGTGTTCATGGTGGTTATTGGGCTATTTACAGTGGTAGCACAGTGGCCATAAATTGGCTGCAACTGTAGGGATTGTGGAGGTAGGAATGGTACGGAGGCAGCCATGATGATGCTCTAGAAAGTTGTGGTGGCTGTGTTTGATGTACGAGGTTGAGGTGGTCTTTGGTACTAGATAGAGGTGTGTGGCTGGGAAGTTTGAAGTAACAAAAGGGTAATAATACAAGTCAGCAAGGGCACCATGGTGGAACAATGTGATGTTTGGTGTACAAAGGTTTGGATCAAGATCTAGAGTTTAATGGAAACTGTAGTGGGAGAGGCCCACGGTGACAGAGATGAGTGTATTGATGTGTGGTCAATCAACATTTTTTTTGTAGTCTACTGGCATTTATTTAGTGTACCCTTACCAAGCATGAGGTCTAAAACAAAAGTGTGAAGTGAATGATGGTGGAGGGAGAGGACCCATTGATAAGGAGACCATAATGGTAGAGAATGTGTGTAGTGGATGCATTCATGGCGGCAGACGAGGCATTGTAGCACGTATGGATATGATGTTAGAGATATATGTGCCCAGCCACAGAGTAGTGTGGTGGGAGAGGTAGAGGTAGGCTTGGAGGAGTTCCAATGTGGAATGTGTAGTTGAAGATCGGTAAGGGGAAGTAGTGGGACTTCATGGTTGGGTTTGCGTTGGTGGAGGCAAGAATGGTGGATGGCCTGCATTATTAGGCGCGGAGACATAACGGGAAGTTACACACTTTGTAATACAGGTTGCATGATAGCAATGGAGAGGGTTCAATGGTGGTAGAATTGATGTAGGACTAAAATTCCAGGGTAGTAGGGTACATGTATGAGAAAAGGTTGATAATAGTAAAGTAGCTGTTCGGTGAGGGGTGCGTGGTTGAAGGGATGCACTCGTCGAACTGATGTATGGGAGGGGTTCAGGATGGTTGGAAGAGATGTGTGATCTGGGGTCTATGGTGGTAGACAAAAAGTGTGATAAGGGCTTGAGGAGGTCAATAAGAGGTATGAAAAAGCTCCATGGTACTACACAATATGTATGGTTTATCGTGGTTGATGAGTTGTACAACAAGAGGTCCAAGGTGGGAGACAGAATTTGTCTAACTGGTGGAGTAGATGCATGAAAGAGCAGCCTGTGGTGGTGTAGATGTATAAAGAGAGGTGCAAGGTGGTACATATGCGTGAGGGGGTGCATTGTGGTAGAGATGCGTGACATGGGTCCGTGAAGGTAAAAGTATGTGACATGGGGTGAATGGTGGTAGATGTGCGACACAAGGGTTCCTTAGAGGCAGAGATGTATATTGAGGGGTTTACAGTGGTAAAGGTTTGTGATCCGGGGTTTTTAGTGGGAGAGATGTCTCACCAGAGGTTCATGGTGGTAGAGGCGGGTAATGTGGGGTCCACGGATGTAGAGGTGTGTGATGCTGGGTCCACGGAGGTAGAGGTGTGTGATGCGGGGTCCATGTGGTAAAGGTATGTGATGTGGGGTCCATGGTGGAATGAGGTGTGTGATGCTGGGTCCATGGTGGTAGAGGTGTGTGATGCAGGTACACAGTGGTAGAGGTGTGTGATGCGGGTACACAGTGAAGAGGTGTGTGATGCGGGGTCCAAGGTGGTAGAGGTGTGCGATGCGAGGTCCACAGTGGTAGAGGTGTGTGATGCTGGGTCCCCGGTGGTATAGGTCTGTGATGCGGGATCCACGGTGGTAGAGGTGTGTGATGTGGGGTCCACAGCGGTAGAGGTGTGTGATGCGGGTACACGGTGGTAGAGGTATGTGTTGCAGGTACACGGTGGTAGAGGTGTGTGATGCGGGGTCTGCAGTGGTAGAGGTGTGTGATGCGGGTGCACAGTGGTAGAGGTGTGTGATGTGGGGTTCACGACGGTAGAGGTGTGTGATGCGGGTACACGGTGGTAGAGGTGTGTGTTGCAGGTTCACAGTGGTAGAGTTGTGTGATGCAGGGTCCACGGCGGTAGAGGTGTGTGATGCGGGGTTCACTGCGGTAGAGGTGTGTGATGCGGGGTCCACGGTGGTAGAGATGTGCGATTCATGGCAGTAGAGATGTGTGATGTGGGGTCCACAGTGGTAGAGGTGTGCAATGCGGGTACACGGTGATAGAGGTGTGTGATGTGGAGTCCACGGCAGTAGAGGTGTGTGATGCAAGACCTTCTCCCTGCCTCACAACACACAGGCCGCCCCCTCCAAACCACAGATACAAGGACTCTCCTTTCATCTCTGCTAATAGGATGAGCTCGAGATAAGGTGCCCAGGCACCCCGTGCTTCAGGTTTCTGAGGGCTGCAATCACAGGGTTACTATTCGAGGTGCAGAAATATGGGCATTTCAGCCCACAGTATGAACACAGCTCCAGCGCCTGTGATGTATGTATGGGGGGGGGTCTAGGACAGGATGCGCAGTCCTTTTATTTAATGCATTTTTAGGTTGAGCTATTCGATGCGCATGCGCATCGAGCTTGCGAGCATATAGGGCTTTAAACAAACTTTAACTTACTGGGCGATTTGGTGCTGTGCCCGTGGCTTTTAGGTCAATGCGCAAGCGCATTGACCTAAAATGCGCGTGCACATCACCAAATCGCCGTCTGTTCCCTCAGCCGCACTCCCCCCTCACCTCTCCCACTGGCCAACAGTCACTTCAAAGCCATCTGTTGCTTCCCCCAGCGGGCTCGGCCTCACTTACTTCTCCTCCCCCTAGTTAGGTGTTTGACTGACAGGAGCTCTGCTCCATCGACCCGACCTCCATTTCGCCCCCACAAACATGTTTTATAGCACCTCCTTTACACTAAACTATTAATATTTACGTACCATCCTACATCTGCCACATGCGGCGCCATAATTTATATTACAACAGCCCAGCAGCAGTGCTTTCAGACCCCTCCCGCCACCTTCACGCAGCATGCCGAAGCACCTTTATTTATTTCATAGCAGCTGTGCTTTCAGCCCCCTCCAGCCTCTCCACACAGTATGCCCACCCCTCCCGCCTCCTCCACACAGCATGCCGAAGCGACTTTATTTCATATCGGCGGCGCGGCAAAACGCTTTTAAAAAAAAAATGCTGCCACCTAAAAATGCTCCTTCACCAACAATGGCCACCTTTTAAAGAAAGAATATTCTCTAATGGCCTCGTCTGGCCGGGTTACAAGAAACTGCGGTGGTTCGGGGTGCAGTTAAATCTCTTCCCATTTACCGTCTCCTGCCTCTGAGGGTGACGCAGCTTAAGAGGCAATAGGGCGCATTACCAAGTTATACCCACGCATAAACTAGAGAACTGCCCTTCCATTCTCTCTCACACAAATGTTCATGCTCCCACTGCCCCCACCCAACTAAGGCCTCTCTAGTCTCTACTCCCACTGATACCTATATCAATATAACGCACACGTCACAGATTTTAATCACAGCACGTGTGTACGGTGCGGGTATAAGAATGTGAACAAAAACACCTACCCTTCCCTTCAACAGTACCCAACAGGCTGCCCAGAAACATTTCATATCCCCAGGGTCAAGGCAGATTTCTCTCAAAAATGCTCAACAATCACAGAGTGTGCTGGGCGTTCGCACGGTTGGCTACCCACTGTGATGACAAGCTCCAACAATCACGAGGCCGAGCAGGGGCTGCACAGTACACGGATGTCTGCTCGTTTAATCTCTCTGCCCGCCCCTTCCGCTCTCCGTGAATTATTTTAGTTCATACAAGACACTTACATTGTCTAGCCCTGGATATGCCTTCTGCACAGTACTCCACTGAGCAACACCAAGGTTAGTGCTTTAATACTTCATTTGATTGATTTTTTAGTCACGGGAATTCATTGTATGTTTTCGAGCGCCGTGGATATTCTGCATGGCGTCCACTTTTAACAAGCATTGGAAATGCAATAGGTCTCGCATTAGGAAAGTTTGAGCTATTGGTATTGTAAATGACACTTTTTTTATTTATGTGTTGGTTTTGAAAGTAGCAAAATTAATAGCTTTGTCAGTTACAATGTCAATAGTTTTAACTTTTGCAAATGTGACACCTATAGCAATTGTAATGGAATGTGTGTTGTATTTACGTGACTTAGATGTATTGATATTACAAATAACAATGGCTTTTAATTTTGTAAATAATTAATACTTTAATAAAAGTTATTGTAATTTATAATGGCAATAGCTTAAATGTTTGTAAATAACTTTTGTGAAGATTATGTTCAGTGTATTTTATTGTGACGAAAATCCAAGAACATTGCATTTGCACCTACACACACACAGAGCCACACACATATAGATGTGGTGGTGGTGGATCTGGGGGATATGGTGGAGGTGGATGTGGTGGTGAATGTGGTGGTGGTGGTGATGGTGGATGTGGTGGTGATGGTGGTGGATGTGGGGGTGGATGTGGTGGTGGATGTGGTGGTGGTGGAGGTGGTGGATGTGGTGGTGATGTGGTGGATGTGGTGGTGGTGGTGGTGGATGGGGTGGTGGTGGTGGTGGATGGGGTGGTGGATGTAGTGGTGGTGGGTGTGGTGGTGGTGGATGCGGTGGTGGTGGTGGATGCGGTGGTGTTGGATGTGGTGGTGGTGGATGTGGCGGTGGATGTCATGGTGGATGTGGAGGTGATGGTGGATGTGGTGGTGGATGTGGTGGTGATGGTGGATGTTGTGGTGGATGCGGTGGTGGTGGATGCGGTGGATGTGGTGATGGTGGATGCCGTGGTGGTGGTGGATGCGGTGGTGGTGGATGCGGTGGTGGTGGTGGTGGTGGTGGATGGGGTGGTGGTGGATGTAGTGGTGGTGGATGTGGTGGTGGTGGATGCGGTGGTGGTGGAAGTGGTGGTGGATGTGGTGGTGGTGGATGCGGTGGTGGTGGAAGTGGTGGTGGATGTGGTGGTGGATGTGGCGGTGGTGGATGTGATGGTGGTGGATGTGGTGGTGGATGTGGCGGTGGATGTCATGGTGGATGTGGAGGTGATGGTGGATGTGGTGGTGGTGGTGGATGTGATGGTGGATGTGGTGGTGATGGTGGATGTTGTGGTGGATGCGGTGGATGTGGTGGTGGATGCGGTGGATGTGGTGGATGCGGTGGTGGATGCTGTGGTGGTGTAGTGGTGGATGGGGTGGTGGTTGTAGTGGATGTGGTGGTGGATGTAGTGGTGGTGGGTGTGGTGGTGGTGGTGGATGTGGTGGTGGTGGATGTGGTGGTGGTGGATGTGGTGGTGGATGTCATGGTGGATGCAGTGGTGGTGGTGGATGCGGTGGTGGTGGTGGTGGATGTAGTGGTGGTGGTGGTGGATGTGGTGGTGGTGGATGCGGTGGTGGTGGAAGTGGTGGTGGATGTGGTGGTGGTGGATGCAGTGGTGGTGGAAGTGGTGGTGGATGTGGTGGTGGTGGTGGATGTGGCGGTGGTGGATGTGATGGTGGTGGATGTGGTGGTGGATGTGGCGGTGGATGTCATGGTGGATGTGGAGGTGATGGTGGATGTGGTGGTGGTGGTGGATGTGATGGTGGATACGGTGGATGTGGTGGATGCGGTGGTGGATGCTGTGGTGGTGGTGGTAGTGGTGGATGGGGTGGTGGTTGTAGTGGATGTGGTGGTGGATGTAGTGGTGGTGGATGTAGTGGTGGTGGGTGTGGTGGTGGTGGTGGATGCGGTGGTGGTGGATGCGGTGGTGGTGGATGTGGTGGATGTGGTGGTGGATGTCATGGTGGATGTGGAGGTGATGGTGAGTGTGGTGGTGGTGGATGTGATGGTGGATGTGGTGGTGGATGCGGTGGTGGTGGATGTGGTGATGGTGGATGCGGTGGTGGTGGTGGATGCGGTGGTGGTGGTGGATGGGGTGGTTGTGTATATTGTCTAGAAGCCTTGTATCAGCAGAGCTGGGCATTATTGACATAACAGCAGTGGCACACAGGTGGGTAACATGCACGTGACCTGGTGACCCTGGAGGTGTGAGTGGTAGGACATTGTTACACCCCTACAGTGTGCATCTGTGTGGTGTATCCTGGTGCGTGTCTGTCCGTTTTCACATGCATTTATTCTGGGAAGGTCTGTGTGTCTCTGTCAGTCTTTGTTAGAAAATGGTTGAAGGGACATCTGTTGTAGAAGTGTTTGTGTGTTTGCGACTGTTTCCGTGTGAATGCGTGCCTGCGGGTGTTTATCATCATCTGTGGGAGTCCCCATATTGCTCTATGTGTATGAATGTTGCACTGATGTTTGTGAATGATGCTTTTGATGTCATTGTTTTTTCTTTTTGATGCACTGAAACCAGTTCTACAAAACACTGTCAACTTTTTATTTTATAAACGGGTGTGGTGCATTTTACCGATGAACATACAATGCAGTATGGATACAATTGCGATCAGCTGCATTCCCATTGTCAATTGGTTCATATTTGAACTGTGACGATTACATCAATGGCTGATCGGAGATGCACGGAATTTCCACCTTTGTACCGCAGGTTCTATTAGATTAGAAATAGTTTTGACGTAGTATGTAGTACTTTATATTACTTATGCAAAATACATACTGTACTGTGTTCTTACCTCGTGCTCTATCTTCAACACCTGTGATTAGAAGTCTGCATGGAAAGGCTGCTGTCTTTAAGACAATAGTTATTCAAAGTCCTGTCATAATCTCTTCTTTCAGAATCTGACTCAGTTTATCAACATGGGCCTTTAACTTCGAGGCATTGACAATGTTTGAACAGTGTTTGTATAGCTTGAAAATGTGCATTTGTGTTTCACGAAGCTTTCATAAAAAAATACAAAGAAGGTAAACATAGGCCTGTGCACGTACAGTTTGAAAGGCAGCCTGTTTCATATTTACTGAGAGAAAAGGGGATACTCGTGGGAGCCTATGAAATGTGTAGATTATGGCGATTGGTTCAATTGCCCCACACTTTCTTCCATGGATTGTCTGTCGTAGAGACTGTGAAGCAAACGTGAATAAGGCCGTGAAATGTTTTTTATCTCCACCTGTTTTTTCACGATCCAATTTGAACACTTACATCAGCCAAATCATGGCAAATAAGTGAGAATAGCCACAAACTTTACTGAGTGCCTTCTATTTACCAATGGCAATCGCCATCCCACTCTATAAGGAAAATGCTTAAATGTGATGATGCGGAACATTTGGTCAATTATATGGTTATGGTAACTCGTTGCCTGTAACTTTACTCAATAAGTACTTTTAGGAATTAGATAGTACTCTCAGTAAAGTAGTTTAAGCGTTGCGTGTGATAGGGAAAAGTGTGATGAGTATTAATTCCACAAACTAAAGGAGTTATATTGAAACTTAAATCGCCCACATTAGAGCTGCAGTAAGCAAAATGTTTTATTACAATTAAATTCCTTCCAAAAAGCGCTTCCAATCCCAGCGGTCGCCAAATGTAGTGCAGGGACAGAAGCTGAAGCAATATATTTACAAGCCAAACGAGAAGGCTCTGAAGGCAAGTTCTGCCGCACGCTCGTGCACACTGCTTAAAGCGAGCACAGCCCACGGCTCCTGTGGTGTCTGCGGAACAGATGCGCGCCTGCCATTCTGGGCTCCCTGACAAGCGAACTGCGCATTTTATCTGAATAAAAATTGTTTTACGTCAAGAACTAAAGCATGACACGGACAGTATTAGAAGACCGTTTATGGCGAAATGACGACAAACAAGGGCAAAATGGGTGCTCAATAGCAGAATGGCTGCAAAGGGCACCTCATTATCCGATGCTCAGTTTAACCGCCGTTGTCAGTACAGCAAGCGGAGACATTTTTTACCTCATACCGTGTTAAGAAAAGGGCCTTTTGAAATAAGAGCCAGCCAATTGTTTGGGTGTAAATGCGGTATTTTGACAATTTGTTTGTCACTTGCATACCAACACATTGCAGCCTCCACCAGTCTTTATGAGAAGCCAGTTTCACACTCACAGGGGCAAAGAGGTGCCGCCCCCTGTAAAGCTGCAATGGCGCCAAGCCTGCCTCACATGCAGGTGATATGCTAAGGAGGACTGTTCTGAATACCAAAGGCGGGATGACCGAGCATTAACGTTTTTTTAATTAAATGTTTTGGTTTCCTCGTAATTTTTTAAAAGACCAATCGCAATTACTCACAGATTTTACATTTTGCAGCAGTACTTTCCATTTTTGCAAAAGTACCGATTTGCCAGACTAATATAACAAGAGATATGAAAACTAGCAGCGTCAGGGGGAATTAAGTAAATGTATACCTTGGGCGCCCTGATCCATCATAGCCACAGTCGTAATCACTTGTCAGGCCAGGAGAACTGGCACGCTTTGGTGAAGATTTAAAGCTGCAGGACCTCTGCAGAACGTGTCGATTTGCTTTTGGTCAGTTTGATTAAAAAAAACAGTTCTTTCAGGAGCCGGAAGACAAGTAGGTATCCCAAAGCAATGCTGGCCGGTCAGACTAAAGGCGACTGCAATTACAAACGCCCATGTTTTTAACAATCGCTAGGATGTATTCGCAGGTAGGCCAAACGTGAGAAGTGAGAAGACCATATTATCAGCCCTTCACAAGTAGCCAACAGCATAAATACCCCTTCGTAAAAACAATCGTAACAGATTCGCTTTCGCTCAAAACAACTGCTTGTCGATTTGCTGTGGTTCTGAAAAAGAGTGAAGGGTGAACTTTTCATAAAATATATTTCATCCTTACAACTTGTGTCATGTCCTGTGCTATATATAAAGAGATGCAGCAAATTATGGAATATGTGGCATCATATAAATGCAGTGGTATTGCCCTGATTATTGCACTACTGAACACTGCGCCAATAGACAAGAGCAGCTCTCTGGTCGCTCAGCACGACACCAAAGGGCTTCACACACAGCATATACAACACTACCACGCACTCCACCACGGTGTAACACGAGCCATCCGAAAACGTGCTTTGGCAGCCGACTTAAGGGGATGTACATTTAAATGTGAACGTATAAGGAATGCTACAAATGCCATGCATATTTTACACTCTGTATACAAAGCGCTATAACGTCTCACTGATGCGATCCAACCTATGCAAAATGTGAAAAACATATAAACAAGTTTAAAAAAAAAAAACACTGGGAGGGGGGAGGAGAAACACGAGAGACGGCCTGCGGCCGTCAAAGTGAAAGTACTAGGAGAAATGCGACACGGCGGGCAGGGGAGGAGGCGGAGTGGGGAGAGCGGCATGAGGGTGTGAAGCAGCAGGGGCCTGAGACGCGGCCGCCTTTAATGTGGTAATGCGAGGCAGGCGGCTGGTGGCATTGTGCACGCGCTTTCACATGCACTGGAAGAAATCGCCTGGGAATCGCCTGATCTCGGTAAGCTCTGGTTAAGTGCCTATATATCGAGCTCCCGCTCTCAATGCGCATGCGCATTGAGATAGGTCGCTCGACCTAAAAACATTTATTTAATGGTGCACACAAAACTTGTATATATTCGGGCACCGCACTTTATATTTAGCAGAGCGCTCACTGTTATGGGCAGTCACAGGGCAGATTAAGATAAGGCCAGCCGTGTCCAGTCCTGCAGCGAAGCACACACGACTTTGCAGAAGCTGGAAGCTTTGGCCCTCACTTCTTGGCACTGCATATTTTCCCTGCCGTACTGTACCATTCAGCATGGCAGGCTGCAGCAACAGGGCATGGGGGCGGTGGCTGAGTGGCTCCCAGACTTGGCTGCTGCTAAATAATAAAAGTGGACATTTTAAGGTAATTCTGTTTGTTTCATTTTCAAAGGCACATGCAGTAACTTTCTCCACATTCGTTTTTATGTGTGATGTAATAATTAGTGAAACAGTTTCAGTTTCTGAATGTTAGCCTTTTTTTCAGGTTAAACATCAATGATGTAGTATGTCACCCTGGAATTACTCGGTGCACTGATGCACTTAACGAGCTCATAGGCCAGAAGGAATTAATGCTAATTTGAAGGCAGCCTGCAGGAAAATTCTTACACAATGACACACATGGTGCAGGCTACAAATATCTCACAAGCCACTCACGGAGAGCAGAAAACCCTATCTAGGTGGTAGCCCTGGAAACGATAGCTCCATTTTTACTTTTCATATTTTTGCTACCAATTATACATTTATTTGGCTACTTCATTTCAAACTAACATGAAGCTTTTTGTCCACTTAAAAGAAGAACACACAAGGCTAAACGGGTGGTTAATCTAATTAATTTAGATAAAAGAATAAACAGCCCAGTTATAAAACCTTAAGTCTAAAAGGATTTTATCAAACACGTATCCATGTCTTATACATAAAAGGTTCAGTTGCAAAAGTCTGATGTTTGAAACATTTTTCCCCCACAGGCACCATCTGTGCGTCCACATCAAAGCAACAATCAGCCTCCCTCCCACTGGCATCTGAAGCTTCCCCCAGCATGCGCTCTGCCTCAGGCAGGCATTTCTCCTCCCCTAATTATTCACTTTACTTCCTCTTCTCCCCCCCCCCCCCCCCCCCCCCCCCCCACAGCAATGCCAAGAGCTTACAGTAGCCAAGATAACTACAGTATTTGGAAAGAGCTCCGAGCTTTAACACTACTCAGGCTTCAGAGCAACGCGTTTCTCTCTGTCTGGTGAAGTGTGTACCCATTGCACAGCGGCTCGCACTGACATGCATATTATAGCTATTGTTAAAATGTGGTAATGAGTGTTTCTAGAGTGCTAAGAAGAGAGGTCACTGCACAGGGAATGACAGTGTGAAACACACGAGCATCTAGCCAAGCACATGATAATGGGGGGTACGTTTATTGTGCCTTTTCTACTTTTTTTTAAATCTTTCTCACTCTTGGTATTTCACTCCCCTTTTGACTTCTTCACTCGAATTTCTTGCTTTCATCTCATCGTCTTTCTTTCCTTTCCTCTCGCCCTCTTCTCTCTCCTTCTCTATTCTCCGCCTCTTTATCTTTTGCCATTTCATATATACGAAAAATGCACCGACATGAACAATTTCATAACCGTATCGCGTTTCACATCGAGCCTGTGGCTGTGGTTTCTTCCACTGTAACAAATAGATGTTCCTGCCATTACCCAATTTAATGAGATTTCATTTATCACCCTCGTCTGGATGAAAGGCCGACATGCCGTGTAGAGCTCGGACCCGGGCCTGCAGGTCGCACCAAATGCCCTAATCTATTGCTTAACTCGCCGAGCCGCCCAGAAATAAACGAGTTACCACTAGCCTTCGAAAATATTCATTTTATTTCTGGCATTTGAAACAGACTGAGTTACTTCGGCCCTCAAAAAGTAATTTAACTTCCAAACGTAATCAAGCTCTGACTGGTCTTTACCAGCACTCAAGTTATTTCAGACTTTTATATTTTAGTTACTTATGTCCTCTGGGCAGAATTTTTTTTGTCTGCCCTTTGTCAAAGTATTTACTTTCCTCCGGCCTCACTCTCTATCTATCTATCTATCTATCTATCTATCTATCTATCTATCTATCTATCTATCTATCTATCTATCTATCTATCTATCTATCTATCTATCTATCTATCTATCTATCTATCGCCCTCACTCTATCTATCTATCTATCTATCTATCTATCTATCTATCTATCTATCTATCTATCTATCTATCTATCTATCTATCTATCTATCTATCTATCTATCTATCTATCTATCTATCTATCTATCTATCTATCTATCTATCTATCTATCTATCTATCTATCTATGGCCCTCACTCTATCTATCTATCTATCTATCTATCTATCTATCTATCTATCGCCCTCACTCTATCTATCTATCTATCTATCTATCTATCTATCTATCTATCTATCTATCTATCTATCTATCTATCTATCTATCTATCTATGGCCCTCACTCTATCTATCTATCTATCTATCTATCTATGGCCCTCACTCTATCTATCTATCTATCTATCTATCTATCTATCTATCTATCTATCTATCTATCTATCTATCTATCTATCTATCTATCTATGGCCCTCACTCTATCTATCTATCTATCTATCTATCTATCTATCTATCTATCTATCTATGGCCCTCACTCTATCTATCTATCTATCTATCTATCTATCTATGGCCCTCACTCTATCTATCTATCTATCTATCTATCTATGGCCCTCACTCTATCTATCTATCTATCTATCTATGGCCCTCACTCTATCTATCTATCTATCTATCTATCTATCTATCTATGGCCCTCACTCTATCTATCTATCTATCTATCTATCTATGGCCCTCACTCTATCTATCTATCTATCTATCTATGGCCCTCACTCTATCTATCTATCTATCTATGGCCCTCACTCTATCTATCTATCTATCTGTGGCCCTCACTCTATCTATCTATCTATCTATCTATGGCCCTCACTCTATCTATCTATCTATCTATCTATCTATGGCCCTCACTCTATCTATCTATCTATCTATCTATGGCCCTCACTCTATCTATCTATCTATCTATCTATCTATCTATCTATCTATGGCCCTCACTCTATCTATCTATCTATCTATCTATGGCCCTCACTCTATCGTTCTATCTATCTATCTATCTATGGCCCTCACTCTATCTATCTATCTATCTATCTATCTATCTATCTATCTATCTATCTATCTATCTATCTATCTATCTATCTATCTATCTATCTTTCTATCTATCTATCTATCTATGGCCCTCACTCTATCTATCTATCCATCTATCTATCTATGGCCCTCACTCTATCTATCTATCTATCTATGGCCCTCACTCTATCTATCTATCTATCTATGGCCCTCACTCTATCTATCTATCTATCTATCTATCTATCTATCTATGGCCCTCACTCTATCTATCTATCTATCTATCTATCTATCTATCTATCTATCTATCTATCTATCTATCTATCTATCTATCTATCTATCTATCTATCTATCTATCTATCTATCTATCTATCTATCTATCTATGGCCCTCACTCTATCTATCTATCTATCTATCTATCTATCTATCTATCTATCTATCTATCTATCTATCTATCTATCTATCTATCTATCTATCTATCTATCTATCTATCTATCTATCTATCTATCTATCTATCTATCTATCTATCTATCTATCTATCTATCTATCTATCTATGGCCCTCACTCTATCTATCTATCTATCTATGGCCCTCACTCTATCTATCTATCTATCTATCTATCTATCTATCTATCTATCTATCTATGGTCCTCACTCTATCTATCTATCTATCTATGGCCCTCACTCTATCTATCTATCTATCTATGGCCCTCACTCTATCTATCTATCTATCTATGGCCCTCACTCTATCTATCTATCTATCTATCTATCTATGTCCCTCACTCTATCTATCTATCTATCTATCTATCTATCTATCTATCTATCTATCTATCTATCTATCTATCTATCTATCTATCTATCTATCTATCTATCTATCTATCTATCTATCTATGGCCCTCACTCTATCTATCTATCTATCTATCTATCTATCTATCTATCTATCTATCTATCTATCTATCTATCTATCTATCTATCTATCTATCTATCTATCTATCTATCTATCTATCTATCTATCTATCTATCTATCTATCACCCTCACTCTATATATCTATCTATCTATCTATCTATCTATGGCCCTCACTCTATCTATCTATCTATCTATCTATCTATCTATCTATCTATCTATCTATCTATCTATCTATCTATCTATCTATCTATCTATCTATCTATCTATCTATCTATGGCCCTCACTCTATCTATCTATCTATCTATCTATCTATCTATCTATCTATCTATCTATCTATCTATCTATCTATCTATCTATCTATCTATCTATGGCCCTCACTCTATCTATCTATCTATCTATCTATCTATCTATCTATCTATCTATCTATCTATCTATCTATCTATCTATGGCCCTCACTCTCTATCTATCTATCTATCTATCTATGGCCCTCACTCTATCTATCTATCTATCTATCTATCTATGGCCCTCACTCTATCTATCTATCTATCTATCTATCTATGGCCCTCACTCTATCTATCTATCTATCTATCTATCTATCTATGGCCCTCACTCTATCTATCTATCCATCTATCTATCTATCTATGGCCCTCACTCTATCTATCTATCTATCTATGGCCCTCACTCTATCTATCTATCTATCTATGGCCCTCACTTTATCTATCTATCTATCTATGGCCCTCACTCTATCTATCTATCTATCTGTGGCCCTCACTCTATCTATCTATCTATCTATCTATGGCCCTCACTCTATCTATCTATCTATCTATCTATGGCCCTCACTCTATCTATCTATCTATCTATCTATGGCCCTCACTCTATCTATCTATCTATCTATCTATCTATCTATGGCCCTCACTCTATCTATCTATCTATCTATCTATGGCCCTCACTCTATCGTTCTATCTATCTATCTATCTATCTATGGCCCTCACTCTATCTATCTATCTATCTATCTATCTATCTATCTATCTATCTATCTATCTATCTATCTATCTATCTATCTATCTATCTATCTATCTATCTATCTATCTATCTATCTATCTATCTATCTATCTATGGCCCTCACTCTATCTATCTATCTATCTATCTATCTATGGCCCTCACTCTATCTATCTATCTATCTATGGCCCTCACTCTATCTATCTATCTATCTATCTATGGCCCTCACTCTATCTATCTATCTATCTATCTATCTATGGCCCTCACTCTATCTATCTATCTATCTATCTATCTATCTATCTATGGCCCTCACTCTATCTATCTATTTATCTGTGGCCCTCACTCTATCTATCTATCTATCTATCTATCTATCTATGGCCCTCACTCTATCTATCTATCTATCTATCTATGGCCCTCACTCTATCTATCTATCTATCTATCTATGGCCCTCACTCTATCTATCTATCTATCTATGGCCCTCACTCTATCTATCTATCTATCTATCTATGGCCCTCACTCTATCTATCTATCTATCTATCTATCTATCTATCTATCTATCTATCTATCTATCTATCTATCTATCTATCTATCTATCTATCTATCTATCTATCTATCTATCTATCTATCTATCTATCTATCTATCTATCTATCTATCTATGGCCCTCACTCTATCTATCTATCTATCTATCTATCTATCTATGGCCCTCACTCTATCTATCTATCTATCTATGGCCCTCACTCTATCTATCTATCTATCTATGGCCCTCACTCTATCTATCTATCTATCTATCTATGGTCCTCACTCTATCTATCTATCTATCTATGGCCCTCACTCTATCTATCTATCTATCTATGGCCCTCACTCTATCTATCTATCTATCTATGGCCCTCACTCTATCTATCTATCTATCTATGGCCCTCACTCTATCTATCTATCTATCTATCTATCTATCTATCTATCTATCTATCTATCTATCTATCTATCTATCTATATATCTATCTATCTATCTATCTATCTATCTATCTATCTATCTATCTATCTATCTATCTATCTATCTATCTATCTATCTATCTATCTATGGCCCTCACTCTATCTATCTATCTATCTATCTATCTATCTATGGCCCTCACTCTATCTATCTATCTATCTATCTATGGCCCTCACTCTATCTATCTATCTATCTATCTATGGCCCTCACTCTACCTATCTATCTATCTATCTATCTATGGCCCTCACTCTATCTATCTATCTATCTATCTATCTATCTATCTATCTATCTATCTATCTATCTATGGCCCTCACTCTATCTATCTATCTATCTATCTATGGCCCTCACTCTATCTATCTATCTATCTATGGCCCTCACTCTATCTATCTATCTATCTATCTATCTATGGCCCTCACTCTATCTATCTATCTATCTATCTATGGCCCTCACTCTATCTATCTATCTATCTATGGCCCTCACTCTATCTATCTATCTATCTATGGCCCTCACTCTATCTATCTATCTATCTATCTATGGCCCTCACTCTATCTATCTATCTATCTATGGCCCTCACTCTATCTATCTATCTATCTATCTATCTATGGCCCTCACTCTATCTATCTATCTATCTATGGCCCTCACTCTATCTATCTATCTATCTATGGCCCTCACTCTATCTATCTATCTATCTATGGCCCTCACTCTATCTATCGCATCACCACAGCATCACTCGGGGGCACCACAGCATCACTCGGGGGCACCAAAGCATCACTCGGGGGCACCACAGCATCACTCGGGGGCACCACAGCATCGCTCGGGGGCACCACAACATCGCTCGGGGCACCACAACATCACTCGGGGGCACCACAACATCAATCTGTGCAACCATTCAACAACAACAGGTTCAAATATGTTCTCTCAATGTTTCAAGCTTTATTACAAACGTCACAAAAAGATGTTAATATTTGACTTCTGTTCTTGGATTTTCGTCAAAATAAAATACACTGAACATAATCTTCACAAAACTTATTTACAAAAGTTTAAGCTATTCCCATTATAAATTACAATAACTTTTATTTAAGTATTAATTATTTCAAAAAATTAAAAGCCATTGTTATTTGTAATATCAATACATCTAAGTCACGTAAATACAACACATATTGCATTACAAATGCTATAGGTGTCACATTTGCGAAAGTTAAAACTATTGCCATTGTAAACGACAAAGTTACTAATTTCGCTATTTTCAAAACCAACACATAAATAAAAAAAATGTCATTTACAATACCAATAGCTCAAACTTTCCTAATGCGAGACCTATTGCACATCCACTGCCACATCCACCACACCCACCACCACCACATCCACCACACCCACCACCACTACATCCACCACCACCACCGCATCCACCACCACCACCGCATCCACCACCACCACCGCATCCACCACCACCGCATCCACCACCACCGCATCCACCACCACCGCATCCACCATCACCACCACATCCACCATCACATCCACCATCACCAACACATCCACCATCACATCCACCGCCACATCCCCCATCACCACATCCACCACCACCGCATCCACCATCACCACACCCACCACCACTACATCCACCACCACATCCACCACCCCATCCACCACCACCGCATCCACCATCACCACATCCACCGCATCCACCACCACATCCACCACCACATCCACCACCACATCCACCACCACAGCCACCGCATCCACCACCACACCACTACAACCACCACTACCACCAACACTTCATCCACCGCATCCACCATCACCACATCCACTGCATCCACCACCACCACAACCACCACACCCACCACCACTACATCCACCACCACATCCACCACCCCATCCACCACCACCACCGCATCCACTGCCACCACCGCATCCACCATCACCACATTCACCGCATCCACCACCACATCCACCATCACCACCACATCCACCATCACATCCACCACCACCACATCCACCACTACATCCACCACCACATCCACCACCACATCCACCACCACACCACTACAACCACCACTACCACCACCACCGCATCCACTGCATCCACCATCACCACATCCACCGCATCCACCACCACAACCACCGTATCCACCACCGCATCCACCATCACCACCACATCCACCATCACCACCACATCCACCATGACATCCACCACCGCATCCACCACCACCACCACCATCACATCCACCACCACCACATCCACCATCACATCCACCACAACCACCACCCCATCCACTGCCACCACCTCATCCACTGCCACCACCCCATCCACTGCCACCACCACATCCACCACCACATCCACCACCGCATCCACTGCTACCATCACCACATCCACTGCATCCACCATCACTGCATCCACCACCACATCCACCATCACCACCACATCCACCATCACCACCACATCCACCACCACATCCACCACCACATCCACCATCGCATCCACCATCGCATCCACCACCGCATCCACCACCGCATCCACCACCGCATCCACCACCGCATCCACCACCGCATCCACCACCGCATCCACCACTGCATCCACCACCACATCCACCACCGCATCCACCACTTCCACCACCACCGCATCCATCACCACCACATCCACCACCACATCCACCACTTCCACCACCACCGCATCCATCACCACCACATTCACATCCACCACCACATCCACCGCATCCACCGCATCCACCACCACCGCATCCACCACCACCGCATCCACCACTACCACATCCACCATCACCTCCACATCCACCATCACCTCCACATCCACCATCACCTCCACATCCACCATCACCTCCACATCCACCATCACCTCCAAATCCACATCCACCACCACATCCACCACCACATCCACATCCACCACCACATCCACATCCACCACCACATCCACATCCACCACCACATCCACCACCACATCCACCATCACCTCCACATCCACCATCACCTCCACATCCACCATCACCTCCACATCCACCATCACATCCACATCCACCACCACATCTACATCCACCACCACATCCACCACCGCCGCATCCACCACCACCGCCGCATCCACTCCCACCGCCACATCCACCGCCACATCCACCGCCACATCCACCGCCACATCCACCACCACCGCCACATCCACCGCCACATCCACATCCACCACCGCCACATCCACCATCACCTCCACCTCCACATCCACCATCACCTCCACATCCACCATCACCTCCACATCCACCATCACCTCCACATCCACATCCACCACCACATCCACCACATCCACCACCACATCTACCTCCACCATCACCTCCACCTCCACCGCCATATCCACATCCACCGCCACATCCACATCCACCGCCACATCCACCGCCACATCCACCACCACCGCCACATCCACCACCACCGCCACATCCACCACCACCGCCACATCCACAACCACCGCCACATCCACCACCACCGCCACATCCACCACCAACACATCCACCATCACCACAACATCCACCATCACCACCACATCCACCATCACCACCACATCCACCACCACATCCACATCCACCACCACATCCACATCCACCACCACATCCACCACATCCACATCCACCACCATATCCACCACCACCGCATCCACCACCACCGCATCCACCACCACCACCACCGCATCCACCACCACCGCATCCACCACCGCATCCACCACCACCGCATCCACCACCACATCCACCACCACCACCACATCCACCACCACATCCACCACCACCACCACATCCACCACCACCACCACATCCACCACCACCACCACATCCACCACCGCATCCACCACCACCACCGCATCCACCACCACCACCGCATCCACCACCACCACCGCATCCACCACCATCACATCCACCACCATCACATCCACCACCATCACATCCACCACCACCACATCCACCACCAACACATCCACCACCATCACATCCACCACCACCACCATTACCCCCACCATATCCCCCAGATCCACCACCACCACATCTATGTGTGTGTGTGTGTAGGTGCAAATGCAATGTTCTTGGATTTTCGTCACAATAAAATACACTGAACATAATCTTCCCAAAAGTTATTTACAAACGTTTAAGCTATTGCCATTATAAATTACAATAACTTTTATGTAAGTATTAATTATTTACAAAATTAAAAGCCATTGTTATATCAAGACATCTAAGTCACGTAAATACAACACACATTGCATTACAAATGCTATAGGTGTCACATTTGTATAAGTTAAAACTATTGACATTGTAACTGACAAAGCTATTAATTTTGCTACTTTCAAAACCAACACATAAATAAAAAAAGTGCCATTTACAATACCAGTAGCTCAAACTTTCCAAATGCGAGACCTATTGCATTTCCAATGCTTGTTATATAGCCCGGACATTACCCAAAGGTGTCAGAGCGATCCTTCTTTCCTTATGGTGTCCACTCGTGGTAATGGGGTGAGGGGTTCATGGGTAAATAGGAGAAGCCTCCATGGAAGACATCGGGAGTGGAAATGATGCTGGCTGGGGGCAATGGGGGTGGAGCGTGCATGCAGGCGGTGAGGGGAGGGAGAAGGGAGTGGGACCCTTGGTTGTGGGGGTGGTGGGGGGTCTTGTTTCAGATAAAGGTTAATGATGATAATGGAGGCTCCCACGCTAGGGCACCCGCTGCTTCATCAAGGCCCACCAATCCCACCGGCCTGTCGGATCCGACTCTACGGTAAATCTGCAGCCCTATCGGGGTAATCCACTGGTTTCCCAGGGAGAGATCCAAGGGTGCGCAAAGAACCGGTGGTCCAAGGCGCTGGGAGAGTCCATGGGGGTCGACACCCGGGGCCCAAACCGAGATCCTTGGGACGAACCTATGCACTGGGCCCCAGTCTCAGCACCAGAACTGGGGGGCGAAGCGCTGGGCGAGCGAGAGCATAAAGGAGGCTAAAAAACACAAGTTTCCAATCCGAGAACAAGCATTTGCAATGCATACATGCCACAGTCATTCAGAAAGTACACATACATTGATCCACAAATTCAGTGTGGGTGAAGTCCATGCTCGTGTGCACCTCATTGCCACACCTATCCATACAGGCTAAGAAAGTTGAGCCTAATCAAGGGTTGGCAAGCATCAAACAAAAGACATGAAAGAGTTTTGCCTTGGTACTGACAGGCGTCTGTCACACCATACGCATGCACTTGAGAAGGCAATGAAAAAATAGAAGCTAGTCTTCAGTTTGTGAACATCAGGTAAACATAGGAACGAAGTATAGGGGGGAGAACTGCTCGTCCTGGCAGAGCTAGTTGTCACACCTGCCAGCACAGAAACGTCACAATTTAGGTTCTAGAGCATCAGACAAAAATTATCAGCAAAATTAGGGCTGTCAGTGCGGAGTCCTCCGTTTTGCAGAATGTAACTTTTACAGGCTGTTATACTGCCATCTAGTGGTTGGTTCTGAGATTTCCTTTGAAATGAAAAGTTACTTATTTCATGCTTTGTTGGCTGTATGCAGGGCACAAGTCCTAAAATAAGCGCTCGGTGAGAGCATGTGAGCGCGCAGTGGGAGCGTGTGAGGCAGAGAGGAGACTCCATGTGCAGGCACATCGTCTATCCATGCGCGGCCATGGTTTGTCTCCCTTCGCGCACCAAACCAACAACAATAGTCTCGCCAAGGTGAAGGAGCGCATGCGCTGCATTCGCTAGGCGAGACCTAAAGAAAAGGAGTGCTTACAGACTAAATAAGACATGCTGGGTCGCATCCGAAGTAAAGGGGCCAGTCGCCATGCGTGCTTACGAATGCAGACAAGGCGGTACCATGGAGGGACTAACAAGCCTAATAAGGACTCGCAGGCCAGCGTTTACGACGAACAATGACAAGCCAATGACAAATATGGGCAGAGAGTGGGAGGGGCTTCAAGTCCATAGTCCACTACTGCATGCGTCGCAGCAGCGCATGCGCTGCTCAGGCTCATCCTAAAAAGTGTTTCCCTTTCCTTGTAAAACAATGCTTTTTGTGCAGTACATCTATATATAAACACACTGAACCAATCCCTTTGTCATCAGCGCAAGCCTCTGAGCAGCGATTCGCTAGTCTGGCCTCGCATGATAGTATGTCTCTCTTAAAAAGCAGCAGGTGACCACGAAGATATAGCTTATCCCCTGCTGGATCTAATTCAGAGATAGCTGTAAATGTCATATAAAACGTGCTCAGTGTGACATGGCAGATAAACAAATCGTAATACTAAATTCCCTTTCTAACCATTTTCAGTTTTGCTGTCTCTAGGATCTGGCATTCACAAAGCCAGACCTAAAAAAAAGTGAAAGGCTTCATATGTGTCTTACCTATTAATTTGTCAACACTTATTGGTGTCTGTTGCCTTTCCTCACCTGTCTCTTTTGTGAGCAAATTCACATTATTAAAAAAAGTTACTTTTCTTTCTTTTTTGTATATGTCTCCAGACTTTCCTGATCCAGTACTTCAAATATTTCCAAAAAGAGCAGAGCTGCTAGTTGGTACAGAGGTGATTGTAACCTGTGATGTTGTGGAAACCTATCCGCGCGAGGTTCAGTTGAGCATCCAAATCGGTTCCCTCCTGGAACCCTGTGATATAGAATCTCCCGGCTCCTGCACCTACTATACCCTGACGGTGCAAAAGGAACACGTCGGAGTGACTGCTGCCTGTGAGGCGACTATGCAAGCAGCAAACCTGACGAGGAGAACCTCCGAAGCACTGAATGTTGTTTGTGAGTATCAGGGCTGGTGCCCTCCACACCCCCAAAATCAGAGCTGCCCAGCCATGTTCTTTATTGCAATTAGGTTTTTATTGTTAATTGCCACTTGTATAGCGCACAATCTGCCGTTAGTATGGCTTCGCAATGCCTTTTGGTGGTGATGACGCTGACCCCTTTTCCTCCACCTTTCACTCTCCTCTGCTCAGCACAGTGCCCAGTTGCTTGCCAACTAGCTCCAATCAATCAATCAATCAATCAGAGTGCTTGTAAAGCGTGCTACCTACCTGTGAGGGTCTCAAGGCACTGAGGGGAGGGGGGTGCCGTTACTGCTCGAAGAGCCAGGTCTTGAGGAGTCTTCTGAAGGCGAGTAGGTCTTGGGTCTGCCGTATGTGGGTAGGGAGGGTGTTCCAGGTCTTGATGGCGAGGTAGGAGAAGGATCTGCCGCCGGAGGTCGTTCGTTGGATGCGGGGGACGATGGCGAGGGTGAGGTTGGCGGAGCGGAGCTGGCGGGTGGGTGTGTAGAAGCTGAGTCTGCTGTTCAGGTAGGCTGGTCCGGCGTTGTGGAGTGCTTTGTGTGGGTGGGTGAGGAGTTTGAAGGTGATCCTCTTCTCGACGGGGAGCCAGTGTAGGTCTCTCAGGTGGGGGGTGATGTGGCTGCGGTGGGGGATGTTGACGATCAGTCGGGCGGAGGCGTTTTGGATGCGTTGTAGTCGTCGTAGGTGTTTGGCTGGGATTCCTGCGTAGAGTGTGTTGCTGTACTCCAGTCTGCTGCTGACGAGGTCCTCTGTCACTGTGCTTCTTGTTTTGGTCGGGATCCACTTGTAGATCCTGCGGAGCATGCGGAGGCTGTTGTAGCAGGAGGAGGAGACGGTGTTGACCTGTTTAGACATGGAGAGGGAGGAGTCGAGGATGAATCCTAGGTTGCGTGCATGGTCGGTGGGTGTTGGTGCTGTTCTCAGTGTGGTCGCCCACCAGGAGTCGTCCCAGGCTGAGGGGATGGGTCCGAGGATGAGGACCTCCGTCTTGTCCGAGTTCAGTTTCAGACGGCTGCTCCTCATCCAGTCGGCGATGGCCTTCATTCCCTCGTGGAGGTTGGTTTTGGCGATGTGGGTGTTCTTGGTGAGGGAGAGGATGAGCTGGGTGTCTCGGCGTAGGAGATGATGTTGAGATCGTGATGGCGGGCCACTTGTGCGAGGGGGGCCATGTAGACGTTGAACAGAGTCGGGCTGAGGGATGAGCCCAGGGGGGACGCAGCAGTTGATGTCGGTGGCTTCGGATCTCAAGGGCAGGAGGCGGACGCCCTGGGTTCTGCCGAGAGGAAGGACGTGGTCCAGTCAAGGGCCTTCTCTTGGATTCCGACTTCTAGGAGGCGTGTCTTTAGAGTGCGATGACAGACCGTGTCGAAGGCGGCTGACAAGTCCAGGAGGATGAGGACTGATGTTTCGCGGTTGTCTAGTTGGCGCCTGATGTCGTTTGTGGTGGCGATGAGGGTCGTCTCGGTGCTGTGGTTTCGTCTGAACCCGGACTGGGATGGGTCCAAGATGTTGTTGTCTTCCAGGTGGCGGGTCAGGTGCATGTTGACAATTTTCTTGATGACCTTCGCCGGGAGCAGGGAGATGGGCCGAAAGTTCTTGAGGTCCTTGGGGTCCGCCTTGGGCTTCTTGAGGAGCTCCGTGCCAAGTAAAACTGAAAGAAGGCACTATATTTGAATGTACATGTGAGGTGCACTGACAGTGTAGTGTCACCAAGAGGGGTTAAATTTAGCTTAGGTTTGGGTTAAGAACTAGGGTTAGGCTTAGGGTAAGGAGTTAGTTTAGCTTTTAAGGGCTAGGGAAAGGGTTTGGATAAGGAGTAGATGTGGCTTTACGGCCAGAGCTCCCGACTTTGGAACTGGGGTACCAATTTCGTGTCCCGGCGTTGACTCAACACCCTGTGATTCTGGGCAAATCACTTAATTTCCCCGAGCCCCAAAAAAAAAAATCCTACCTTATGCAGCAATTAGCAGGGTTAGGAAGGAACACATGGGTAGAGTTCATAGTAAGTTTTGATCCGTTTGCGTTAGAAACAATTTTTTTGCTAAAATCTAAACAAAATATGCAAACGATGATGGATCACGTGGCAAGTGTGGAAAATCCTAATCATGAGCTAAACAATGTGGCCACTGACTCTCATGTTTCAGGGGAAGAGGAGCCGTTTTGTCTCTCCAATCCACGATCACACAAAATCACAGTCCTCTACAACAGCAGGAGGTCAGCAAATTGACATATTAAAAATGAACAAATATGCCAATTAACCTTTATTTGCTATGATTTTCCTTTTTAAGATTTAAGTAGATTATCATCATTTTTTTTTGCACAACCACAGATTACCTTTTCTACCCACTACACAAAGTGCTTTGAAGCAACCTGGCGGCAAGATTAGCGCTACAAATACGTTTAAACATGAAGCCTGGTGGACACCTAACTAGTTCAGTGTGTTAATTTTAGTGGTAGAAACAATAAATTCAGAGTAAACATCCTCTCAGCCAATGTCTTTTTATTAATTGTGATTTCTCAAAAAATTATATCAATCACAGCCGAAACGTGTTTCAGCAATGATGGGTCTTTTTCAAGTTTAAGGGGTTGAGTGCGCTACTGGGATGTAGGCTCATCCCTGCTTGTGGGCACACTTATGTGGTTCGTTGTTGCAGCACAACTGACTCCAAGGAGGTTAAAAAAAAGTTCAAAAAGCCGAGTTATTGTATTTTATTTTGAACGTTCATTTTCAAGTTCATAAGTTTTCCATATATAACATTTAGTAGTTCATGTTATCCACTTAATGGAAGTTTAATCAGAAATGCTCCAATGCATTTCGGACCCGGAGGGCCCTTTATCAAGGAGCGCTGAAAAGAAACAGGATATAGCTCTAATCAATGGTTTGTGCAATAAATCAAAAGCATCACATATACTCAATTTTCAAACATAAGTTGGTTCACATAAAATGATCAACCACATGCACCAGTGTATATAGAAACGCATTATAGTGACATGTCGAGTGTCGGAGCTCAAAAAGATGAGAGGGTAATCGTGCGTGGATCATTAAATAAGGGTGAAGGGAAGGAAAATGAGCGGGTTCGTGCAAAGTGGCTCTCTGCCGGTGCGCTTTACAGGGAAAGTGATGGGAGTTTGGGATAGTGAAAAGCAGTTAACCAAGCCGCTCGTGTAAAAACAAGACTTACGTGATTCGCTTAGATTAGATTCCTCATGGGATCTAGGAAGACATAAGGTAGTGGGTAGGTAAGTGTCAAGACACTAGTGAGTGAACATCCTCGGCAAAAAACTAGCCTCAGATTAAACTTACTTGGAATGCTAAAGCGTACGCGGCTTGGCGGGGTGTCGGCACCGGAGATCAATGACTTCGCGTAGTGAACGCGGAGTTTCTGGCCGGGGTCTAAACAAAGGTGGAAACCAATGAGGGACTAACGTAAAAGAGAACGTGTCGTGCGGCCATCTTGGAGTGGGGTGAAAACAGAGAGAGTGATGGAACCGAATCGGTTTACAAAGTAAATCAACAAGATAATCAAACTATATAAGCACAACAAGCAAAACTAGGTCACAATGTATCAGTAATGTACCCGAAGGGTACTATAAGTAACAGCTGAGTTCGGTTCGATCATTTAAGCCGTGAGGCTTCAATGAATGGAGTCTGTAAATCCATGCTGTTTCCCTCTGTAAAAGTACCTTATTAATGTCTTTTCCTTCAATTTTTGGTACAGTTTCCAAAATTAGGAATTTAAGTTGAGCCACGTTGTGGTTGGCTTCATTGAAATGAGTCGCAACGCTGGATTTGGTGTTTTTTGTGTGAATGTTAGATTTATGTTCGTTCAGACTGATTTTTATTTTCCTGGTAGTTTTTCCGACGTATATCATGCCGTAGGGGCATTTGAGGAGATAGATGAGGTTTGATGAATCACATGTTGCATCTACATTCAGTTTTATTTATAGCCTCTCATGGGGTGATTCAGACTGTTTCCTTTAATTACGTTGTTGCAGTGGGGACAGGGGCGTGTGCCCGTGTGGTTCACTGGTTCCTTGGTTGTCTTAGACAAGATCTCTTTGAAGTTCTTTGAGCGGGTGTAGGCAAAGATGGGTGGTTCCTTAAATAGGTCCCCAGTCTGGTTCGGAGGATAAAATCCGCCAGTGTTTTATGATTATACTCTTGAAAGTTCTGCTGGATGTTGAGTATCTGGAGACCAGAGCCATTCTCTTATTGTCAGCCTTGGTAGTGCCTTTTAGGGCTTCTGAACGAGAAATCATAGATGTTCTTGTGATAGCTTCATTGATCACTTCCTTGGGATATCCTCTATTGAGAAATCTTGATGCCATGGTTTGCGTTTGAGAAGTTCTGGTTTCTGGGTCAGACACAATACGTTTGATCCTTAACATTTGGCTGAACGGTAAAGGAATCAATCACCCCTGAGGAACTCACGGAAACCCTGGAAGACATCAACAAACAGCTGGACAGACACGCTAGAGAAATAAACGAGTGAAAAATTCGCAAATTTCGCCAGGATACCCTGGATTACAAACTAGGGGAGGTGTACACCTGGGCGGATGTTTACGCCCAACGCCGTAGAAACAAACCGTATAATCAAAACACTGACACCTCTTCCTCAGGAAGTGACAACAGCAGTCGTCCACCAAGGAGAACCCCGACGGAACCATTGACTTCCACAGATTCACATGGTCAGAAACTGATACAAACACCCAGCAACAAAGATCCCACAACAACGGAGTCTTTTTTAGAGGTAAGCCCAGACAGGACCGACGACCCAGACGGGGCAAAAGGGCAGGAAAAATAAAACGAGGGCAGTCAGCAACCTCCAAAGACCAAAAGGAAAACCAGGAAGAATCGTTAGTGATTAACATCTCGGACACTGATCTCACGGAACATCAAATGAAAACTCTCCAGAAGGGAATGTCATTTATCCCCACCAATAACACCAATCTACTGGAGTTAGAAGTGAGTACTTTCAAATGTACCCGTAAGCTACGCCTAAGGCATTTTTTTGAGAAGATTTTGGAACCTCCTAAAGATATCAAACCTGACTTATTATTGGGCCTTAGACCATCTAGCACCTACATGCCCCCCAGTAGTCACAAAAGCATTGACACCTTTGAGACCCTGGTCAGACAAGACATTTCAAAAATCAATTTCAGACAGAAAGTTTGCAATAACATCACCAATAAGGATAAGGACGCCTTAAGGAAAATTGCTAACAACACCTCTATCAAATGCCTCAAAGCTGACAAGGGAGGCGCCCTCGTCATCCTCAATACCAGCCTATACAACCAAAGGATAATGGAACATGTTACGGACCTAAACACGTACATGCCACTAAGTGGGAATCCCACCGGTAAATACAAAACTGAATTATCAGAACTCATCTGCAAAGCATTTGATGACGAAATCATTGACGAGAGAACCAAAAGGTACCTGATAGTTGAACATCCGAGAAGTCCCACCATTACTATGTTACCTAAAATACATAAAGATCTCATGAACCCCCCTTTTCGTCCAATTGTGTCTACTAGAGGATCTATACACGAACTGATCAGTAAATTCATTGACCGATATTTACAGCCCATGGTTACTAACCTAGAAAGTTATATAAAGGACACCACAGAATTTCTCAGCAAACTCTCGCTAGTAAAGATCAACGAGGATGAACAGTTGATTTTATGCACTGCTGACGTCAAAAGTTTATATACCTACATTCCCCATGACGGCGGGATTGATGCAGTCGAACAAGTCTTACTTTCTAGTAACATTACTGACTCTCTCAAAACATTCATCCTGGAACTTATGATTTTTACTTTATATCACAGTTATTTTTCGTTTGACCAGAAATGGTACCTTCAAATGTCCGGCATGGCTATGGGCAATTGCGCTGCACCAACATACGCAAATATCTACATGGGGAACTTTGAACTCAACAACATCTACATGAATAAAACTTGAACTTTATGTACGTTACATTGACGACCTATTTTTCATTTGGAAAGATTCCCGAGAAAACTTAGAGCTAGCTCTAACAGACTTGAACTCCAAAGACGATCGGATTGAATTCACATGGAACATCAGTGATCAGGAAATAGCATTTCTGGACGTACTCATAAAAATTACTACCAACGGCCTACAAACAGACCTTTTCCGTAAACCTACGGATCGCAACAACACCTTACTACACAGCAGTTTTCACCAAAGCTCTTTGAAAAGACATTTACTGTTCAGGCAAATGTTAAGGATCAAACGTATTGTGTCTGACCCAGAAACCAGAACTTCTCAAATGCAAACCATGGCATCAAGATTTCTCAATAGAGGATATCCCAAGGAAGTGATCAATGAAGCTATCACAAGAACATCTATGATTTCTCGTTCAGAAGCCCTAAAAGGCACTACCAAGGCTGACAATAAGAGAATGGCTCTGGTCTCCAGATACTCAACATCCAGCAGAACTTTCAAAAGTATAATCATAAAACACTGGCGGATTTTATCCTCCGAACCAGACTTTGGGGACCTATTTAAGGAACCACCCATCTTTGCCTACACCCGCTCAAAGAACTTCAAAGAGATCTTGTCTAAGACAACCAATGAACCAGTGAACCACACGGGTACACGCCCCTGTCACCACTGCAACAACTGCAACAAAGTAATTAAAGGAAACAGTCTGAATCACCCCATGAGAGGCTTCAAAATAAAACTGAATGTAGATGCAACATGTGATTCATCAAACCTCGTCTATCTCCTCAAATGCCCCTGCGGCATGATATACGTCGGAAAAACTACCAGGAAAATAAAAGTCCGTCTGAACGAACATAAATCTAACATTCGCACAAAAAACACCAAATCCAGCGTTGCGACTCATTTCAATGAAGCCAACCACAACGTGGCTCAACTTAAATTCCTAATTTTGGAAACTGTACCAAAAATTGAAGGAAGAGACATTAATAAGGTACTTTTACAGAGGGAAACAGCATGGATTTACGGACTCCAATCACTGAAGCCTCACGGCTTAAATGATCGAACCGAACTCAGCTTTTACTTATAGTACCCTTCGGGTACATTACTGATACATTGTGACCTAGTTTTGCTTGTTGTGCTTATATAGTTTGTTTATCTTGTTGATTTACTTTGTAAACCGATTCGGTTCCATCACTCTCTCTGTTTTCACCCCACTCCAAGATGGCCGCACGACACGTTCTCTTTTACGTTAGTCCCTCATTGGTTTCCACCTTTGTTTAGACCCCAGCCAGAAACTCCGCGTTCACTACGCGAAGTCATTGAACTCCGGTGCCGACACCCCGCCAAGCCGTGTACGCTTTAGCATTCCAAGTAAGTTTAATCTGAGGCTAGTTTTTTGCCGAGGATGTTCACTCACTAGTGTCTTGACACTTACCTACCCACTACCTTATGTCTTCCCAGATCCCATGAGGAATCTAATCTAAGCGAATCACGTAAGTCTCGTTTTTACACGAGCGGCTTGGTTAACTGCTTTTCACTATCCCAAACTCCCGTCACTTTCCCTGTAAAGCGCACCGGCGGAGAGCCACTTTGCACGAACCCGCTCATTTTCCTGCCCTTCACCCTTATTTAATGATCCACGCACGATTACCCTCTCATCTTTTTGAGCTCCGACACTCGACATGTCACTATAATGTGTTTGTATATACACTGGTGCATGTGGTTGATCATTTTATGTGAACCAACTTATGTTTGAAAATTGAGTATATGTGATGCTTTTGATTTATTGCACAAACCATTGATTAGAGCTATATCCTGTTTCTTTTCAGCGCTCCTTGATAAAGGGCCCTCCGGGTCCGAAATGCATTGGAGCATTTCTGATTAAACTTCCATTAAGTGGATAACATGAACTACTAAATGTTATATATGGAAAACTTATGAACTTGAAAATGAACGTTCAAAATAAAATACAATAACTCGGCTTTTTGAACTTTTTTTGAACCTCCTTGGAGTCAGTTGTGCTGCAACAACGAACCACATAAGTGTGCCCACAAGCAGGGATGCGCCTACATCCCAGTAGCGCACTCAACCCCTTAACAGTCTCGACGCATTAGGACAGTTGCGTCACCTGCTGGAGCACCTTGACCCTTCTCAAATATTACTCATCTTTAAATTAAACTATCTTTCAAGCCACAAGCTGTGCGCCGTGCCTACACTTTTTATCTTTTTCAAGTTTGCCAAAGTGAATGCACATTGTTCTATACTCTGACTTTAGTGTTTCTACAACTTGAATTAATTATACTGTCCTTGTTATCGTGTCCAAAATAGATTAATATTTTTAAATGAAAATTTGCAAAATGTTGAGAAGATTACGCAAAATGTAGTTTAGCTTTATCGCAAGTGATAATATCATACGTTGAAATATCTCACATTAAAAAATCATGCGAGGTTCAAGCAGAAAATGTCTCACTGGCTGAAAACAGAGTGTAAAATTTCAGGAAATGTTATGATTTTGGTGTTCGCAAATTTGTTCAGTTTTTCAAATGTTGTCAGTGTAATTAGAAAACATAGGGTGCACCTGGCTTACTATCCGAAGGACACAGCCCGCAGCTCACATGGTTGCACCCAGAATACCAGATGTGTAATCTTCATACCACAGATTGAATCTGGCAAGACAGCTCGGTGGGTAAATGCATCTGCTACTGATCCCTTTATGTAATCTAGAAGTCACGAGCTCGAATTCTGGTAAGAAAGCTCTGTAGGTTAATGCATCAGCTGCAGGAGTAGTGTGTAAGCTACATGTCACAGGTTGAAGTTCCAGAGAGATTACTGCCGGCCCTTTCTATGATTTGCAGTAATTTAGCCTAGTAGGTTAACACACACCTAATGTTTATTGTGACCCAACTCAGTATTACTCCATGTATCGTCCTCGGGAGGATAAATGGCTGAGTGGACCTGCCGGGATTTAAGCCTGTGACCTACTGATAAGGTTGCTTGTTACTGTGGTTGTGTGTGAGTGAACTGCTTGCTTAGTAGGGCGTGTTTACTTTTACAAGGAAGCAGAAGAAACAAAAACATAGGGGCTTATTTACAAGGCCCTTGCGCCACTTTTGCGTCATTTTTAACATGGGAAAAGTGACGCAAAAGTGGCTCAAGATGCTTGTAAATTTGCCCCATAATACCTACTGCGCAAGCGCCGAGAGTTCAATTCACTTTGCGCCGTGCGCTTCATGGACAGTAAAGATTAATATCCTATTCTGCTTTTCTGAATTATTTCAGATGGCCCTGAATTCAGTGACAGCCTCTGCCCAAGCGCACAGACTGTCGTCGAAGGGCACAATAACATGTTCTGCAAAGCAGATGGAAACCCCGCTCCAACCGTAAGGTGCTCGAAAGATGAGACTGTGGGTGCCTGGCGGCAGCCCGGAAGGAACGACTCTGGAGCCTTCAATTGCACGGCCACAAACTCTATCGGCATCAGCATCCGGGTGGTGAAAGTCACCGTAGAATGTAAGTAAAGGTGGTAGCATATGTCGGCTTCGCCTACTGGTTGCTACCGGTCACAAGGCAACCTGCCACATTTATTACATTCATTGCAATATTTGTCTCTCTCGCTGCTACATTTATTACTGGCCAGAGCACATTTGTAACTTGCCCTGAAACATTTATCACCAGGCCTGTAACACTTACCACAAGCCCGTGACGTTCATTATAGGTCCCACAGGCAGTCAGTCCCATTAATTCCCAGCCCCCTCCCATTCATTATAGGCCCAGATACATTGATCCAGGAGCCGGCTTCATTTATCGCTGGTTCACCCACTTTCATTGCCAGCAGAGCCGCATTTCTCACTAGCCCCAAGAACACTTTTTAGGAGGTAGTTTGCCTTTATTATCAGCCCTGCCACAATTATTACTGTCTCTACCATATTTATTACCACAGTGGCTGTCACATTTATTACTGGCCCATCCACTATTACAATTACAAAAACAACAGTTGATGGACAAAATGCAGAACAATGTCATACATTCACCCCAGTACAGAGATCTGGGCCTAAATCCATCGTTTTTTTGCACTCCACACCACCCCAGTTCAGACATGGCCATATGCAAATCAGCCTTGACCCTGTGCCCTTCGTTCCGTGCCCTGCATCGCAAAATGCGATGCAAGGCGCGCTACAAAATTCATTTTATTAATTTAATTGTTTAATTACCTGAAATCATCCATATTCCGTTGTTTATCAACCCCCACCCTGCCCCTCCCCCGCCCCGCCTGTCTTCCCCACCGGACCTCCCTCCACGGGCCACGGCTGCGACTCGCCCAGAACTAGAGACCAGTTCCAAAAGGAAAGTGAGCCCCACTGCAACCTAAAGACTTCACAAGAACACCGTAGGACTATAGGTAGTAGTCCCCTGCAGTTGGCAGGCAGAAACCGCTAAGTCCACGACCTTGAAGTCCTGTTCCCTGAGCCGTCCGGCATGACTACTCAAAGTCCTTGGGCAGGTGGCTTTGGGGAACTGTATTCCCAACTCTCAGCGAGGCCCAGCTTTCTACAATGTTCCCTTGGTCCTCTGGGTAAAGATTTCCTTAACCGGAGTGCTTGCAGGCATCAGGGCTGGTTGATGGTCAGTCAGACTACAACCTGCTTTTCTCGACTCTTCAAGAGAAGAGATTCACCTGCATGAGCAACCAATCACCCCTGTGGCTTCAATGGAAACATCTTTCATTTGTGTTTAACCTTTCTCTGCAGGACTGCCAGCTCCTCTGGCCACAGATGTGGTTCAGCACCACAGTCAGCTAAGAGTGCCTCTGCACCTGAGTCCCCTAAGCCAGGTAGATCAGATCTGACTCCTGGTCCAAGGCTAGCTCCTTGCTTATCTTCCAAAGGGTTTTCCTCAACTCGCCCCATAAGTACATTTTTCCTAAGGTAACTATTTCAACACCACAAGCCTGAGTGACAGCTCCATTGGACAGCCGAAGTGCACGTCTGCACCCCAATTCCCTGAGCCAGGTAACATTGTGGTAGGTGTCGTGAACTAGTCTACGGACTCACAAGACCTTAACTCCAAGTGGGTTCCATTGAACTCACTCTCTAAGCAGGGCCGGCTCTAGGCTCATGGTGGCCCTGTGCAGGGAGCGTTGGTGTGGGCCCCGGAGGAGGGGGTACGGGCGGGGCGGAGCTCAGGAAGGTGACAGTGAGATTTAATATTCGCCCAAGTTGATGTAGAGATCTTTGTTGTATTATTTTAGTAAGCCAGCATACTTAGGCAGCGCGAGCGGGGCGATAGGCATAAAATCATTTTACAGAAGAGCAAGTGCTCAAAATCGTGAGAATCTTAACGGTCCCTGTATTTAAAAAATGCACACATTAAAAAACAGCACTTGTGCCTATTGTCGAGAATGTAGCCGGCCATCAACCTTAATGACACTTTCACTTTCGGGGCAAAGCTGTAGGTCACTCTTACCCTGGCACAATGGCCTGCATAAGCGACTTGCAAGGAGCGCGCCGCTGCCTTTGCTTTTGCGCTCTCAGCAGGCGGGCAGCAGCTGGCACACTGCAGTACTGCAATAATATGTTGGAGATGAACGAATCGATCTCCGATTTCACGTCGCAATGTGGAAAGGCTGCCTGCACCCTCATGATCTAGGGACGAGATGCCCACTTCCACCTCGAGCAGGCCGATTAGCGGTGCCTTAAGCGTATGTATCTCTTCCTTTTTGCGCCAGAATTTGGAAAGGACAGTACTACTACTCCAGGGTCACTCACTCAGTCAGAGCCAGTGACACCATGCTCCAATGGATAAGAAGCCAAGTAAATGATCACACACTGCTACTGGTCATGGGTGGATATTTGGGAGGGCAGCCTGGAGGCTCCACGTGCCACCTTCATTCAGGTCGCTTTCTACACAGATGTAAAATGGGGAACATTTATATCATGATGTTAATATGCTCCGGGATCTTGTTGTTACCATATGACCACAAAGCTGTCCCTTCCTTGCCACAGACCGTAAAGTTATTCTACATCATGAACATAGACTCACAAAAATATCAGCAGACGTGACATCACACACCCTTTGTCCCCATGATGACATCAGAGGAAAGTGACATGAAGTATTCTATGGCCGATTCACACAGCAGAGCCACGCTTCTTACCACAGACAGCACAGCCACGCCTCTTACCACAGACACCAGAAACATGCCTTTTACTTCAGAGAGCAGAGCTATCTGGTGCCTGGCACAGTCGGGTGATTGTGAACAGAGAGATTCTGAAGGGTCTCTTGCAGCCCCCTATAGTTCCGGAGCGGAGTGAAGGCCGCAAGGCGCTTTGTTTCTACACTCACTACTCAGCGTCCGGCCTCGCGCTGCGGCGGGCCTCAGCTCGGGCCGGCCGCTGCTGACATTCAAGCCAAGATCATGTGAAACCCACACACCTTCCAGGTTCACGGCGTTGACGCAGTCAGTCAGACTAGTCAGTGACACTGACACTGCAGAATCAGAATCGACTCTACATTCAGAGCAGGGCCGGCTCTAGGCTCATGGTGGCCCTGGGCAGGGAGCGTAGGCAGAGGGCCCCGGAAGAGGGGGTCCGGGCGAGGCGGAGCGCGCAGGCCAGTAAAGAGGGGAGGGGTTCAGGGTGTTTGGAAGTGGAACAGAGCCAGAGGTCGCCAAATCCCTGCCAGGGGCCACCACGCAAATATGTATCCATCCTCAGAGGATTAATATAGTAAGGATATATATTGGCGTGGTGGCCCCTGGGGTTTGGTGGCCCTGTGCAGGTGCACAGCTTGCACATGCCTAAGGCCGGCCCTGCTCTAAGTATGCGTTTTTCCCAATGACCGCAACGTTAATGTTTTCACATTGCAAAGTACTGATTATTGGTGTTTAAAAATCTGGTATTTTATAAATTGGTGTTGGATTTCTCTCAAGTCGTGTCATTTACTCAGTGTCCATGTTAGTGATGTGAAATGCTTAACACGTGTTCCCTCATGTGGCTTGTCTGCTCTTTGCCACTCTACCAGGACTGACAGAAGGTGCACTCAGAGAGAACCCGGGGTCCATCTTTGTGTATTGTGCTAGGATTACATGGTAAGGCACCCCTGCAATATCACATAACACTTTCACCTTGCAACACTCACAGACCCCTCCATCAGTCACATGGGGACAGTATAGCTCTATTCTGATCCTTTATATCCTACTTATACTTTATTCCACCCCCCCCCCCGGAACTGTGTCTCAATTCACAAAATGGAGGCTGCTGCTTTTCTCTCAGGTTGCAGCCAGCCAGTCCAGCTTTGCTGTTAGTATGTGGAACTGATGATCCACTGCAGTGGATCCGCTGTTGATCCACGTAGTTAGATATACAAAACTCTTTTTTCTTTAATAACTCCAAAAGTACTGAACAGATTTACACCAAATTAGAAAAAGCTCTCTTTCTTTACCAAGATCTAGCTTTCTGCCAAATTTGGTGAAATTCCATTAGCGGTTCGAGCTGTAGTCGTGTCAAAAACTCTATGGGAAATTGCAGTGAGAGAATGAGTTTTGGGATGCCTCCTTTTTCTCTGCCCCGCTTGATGAATCAACCCAAAACTTTTCAGTCTACAGCTGAAGTGAGTGGCAAACTAGTTTTGAGAATTTTGTGAAGATTCGTCAAACGGTGTCAAATTTATTAGCAAAACAAAAAACGATTTTCCTTTATAAACTAGGTCCTAACTATAACTACCAGTGGGAAATATATTTATATGTACCAAACCGCAACTCATGAGATGCTCGGGCCCCAAGAGGGGAAGCACGTGCATGGGTGTGAGACCCGTATGTAGGAATGACCAGACTCCAGACTTCCTTGAAGATAAGACTTGTACGCATGCTTTAATGCTTCCTTAGCATGAACAACTTATTGTGTAGCAAAATACCCAACACGTTTCTGCACAACCTCATCTTGTTCACAGGATCAAGGTGGGGTTTTGCCAACACGCATTGGGTGTTTTGCTGCACAATAAATCGTTCAGGCTAAGGAAGCATTAAAGAGTGCGTGCCTTTCTTATCTTCCAGGAAGTTTGGTCTGGTATAAACTGAAGTCCCCAGTGGTGATCCCGGTCAAATTTGCAGCAGCTGCATGATGAACAACTTGTATGCCTTTGCTGTTTTTGAAGTTCCCACAATACCCCTTTAGAATGCCCCTGTCCATGTACAATACAAGTCTTTCAGTCAGTCCTTTAGTCGTAGCCAACACCAGTGAATAGTCTGGGACTGTTGGGACTATACTGAAAATAGGAACAGCAACATTTAAGTCTCAGAATGCATAATGGTGTTGGCTAGAAAAGTCAAGCATGGTGGCTGAAGACGGCCTTCATGGTATGGGGTTAGTTGTCAGGAAGGAGGTTTAACCCAGCTTTGCGGGCCTGTCGTAGGCACAAGCCCAATTTGGAAAACCCATATTTTGTCCATAGGCACGGTCTGCTGCGGGTCACCCATTCAGATATATAAGTCAGGTTTCATCTTATTGTGTATGGTAAGACCATAAAAAAATGGCAACTTTGTTTTGAAGAAGCAGTCGTCATCAGTAGCACCTACATTTTACCATTCATCCTTTTTCAGATAAGCCCAGCATCACTCTTTTCATCCGAGGACCGGAGAAAATCGAGAAGGGGCTTAATCTGACGCTGGAGTGCTTGGCTGACGGACTGCCTGCCCCCGAGTACATTTGGACCACTCCTAAGGGCGCAGACATCATATACTCTTCAGACAACAGGACCCTGACCATCACGAGTGCTACGAGTCACCACTCCGGGAGCTACATTTGTGAGGCTAGAAACCGGCACGGATCCGACACCCAGCAGAAGGAAATCAAGGTGGCAGGTGAGGTGGATTTAGACTGGGAAAAGGGAGCATATACCGGGGAGGGCTCATATACACTCTCTGCATCATAAACATTCAGAGATGCTTATGTGACCACATGGTCGCAGCTTAAAAGACCAGCAGCTCCACTCAGCCATTCATCCTTTGAGGTTGATAAACAGCTATTGTCCATCGATAGCACCAAGAGATTTCTGGCGGTGAAAGTGCCCTCTCTAAATACACTTCTTGTGTTCTTATGTTTATATTTTACTAACGCTTATGATGGGACATCAGTATCATAATGCTCCTTGTCAAAGACTGGTAATGGTGTTGTACATCTTCAAACCACAAAAGGTAAGATGTTCCTGTGGAGCTTAGCCGGTCCTTTAAAACATAACATCGCTTGACAACAGTTTTTAGGTCGAGTATTTATACTCGAACCTATTATATCTGAACCAAAGTCTCTTAAACCAGAAGGATTTCCTACAATGCAGGTGGTGCACTCAAGCATGAAGCTTCCCCAGGCCATGAAGCTTCCCCAGGCGCGCGCTTGGCCTCGCACACCACCATCAAAGGCTTCTGCTCCCCCTCACTCACACCCCATCCCCATATGCTCCTTTCCGGCCCCACTTCTCCTCCCCCCTAACATCCCTGCTTTCACTTTCACGGCCGCGATGCCGTGAGCTTCATTTCAAAGAGAAATACACTTCCCCAGTTACTTTTATTTTTAAAACATTTAGGGGATGCTCAGAGCACAAGCTTCACAGTATGTTATTTTTATTTAATTAAACTTTCACACGCTTCGCACAAATTTACTTGTATTTTTCTTTTTCACATACTCATTGACATTCGAGGGCGGGTGCTTTGAATGTTGCTCTAGCGATCCATCCTTGCAATTGAATAGTGTTTGGTGTACAAATATGACTTCAGCCACTGTAGCTTGTAATACGTAGTTGCGGGGGTCGTACGGTGTGTTGCAGAAAGGAAAACCCCTCAAATACTTTAAACTAGTATACAGTGGGGTGCTAAAATCCTGCATGTGTAGTTGCACTAATTGGATTTTTATCACCAAGCTTTGATGGAGAAAGGTTTACATACATGATGAACATTTCTTTTGCCAACGTTTTTTATTGTTAGTTCTTGTTCCTGGGTGACACACTTAATTTACTAATGCTGTAAAAAGCGTTAGTGCACATGCTCTTCCGGGCAGTGATAATGGTAACTTGCGCCGCCTTTACCGTTTATGGCGTAATTGCCCATTTTGGTATGCGATATAAAAAATATGACTTCAAAGGGAAGAATGTCAGTCGCATTGTTATGGTCTGAGAGTCTGGCAGGAAAATGGAAACTGGAATTGTGCTGCCCCTTAGGATTTTTTAGCAGCGCCAGTGTTTGTATTCGGAGTTTTAAAAAAAACTGTATAGTTATGATAAAATAATAATTGCAGGCAATCATTATTCGCTAATAATTGCATGTACCACAGCACGGACGTATCGCATCTCTTGCAAAAGATGTGTTATAGGAGGGGTTCGGTTCGGGGGGGGTGGCCTACGATTTATATAATTATTCATGCTCCTTCGGTGATTCATTTGTAGTGTTTCGCCTTGAGCACGCACCAAGGAAAATGAACACAACTTTTCTAAAATGGAGAAGAATAGTCCATTTTCTGTTTTTTCTCATGTACTCCTCACTCGTGCAGTGCCACTCCCATGAAGGGACTGTAAAAACGTGTCACATGTTTACGTTAGTCTTTTGAAGCCAGTGGAAGCTGATTGCTGTCAACACATGCATCTTTCTACATCAGCATGTGCTTTTCGCTCAAAAGTCTTTATTTAAACAGTGCAAAACTAGAGATGTTTCCAGTGAAATTTTGGATGCAAAATTCTTAGGCAAACTTAAAACCGATCCACGGTAATGTAAGGCTGGATGGCTCGCATTGGAGTCATGTGTTTCACATACTTTAAATACCGTTCAGTCATACTTCCAGCACTTTGTTTTTGACCGACAACCCTATGTCTCTTCTATCTTTCTCCTGGCAGCCTGCGTTTCTAGAGTGTATACTGGTAAAATGAAGTGAGCCATGTGCAAGTTAACTTGCATTGCCGTAAGTGTTACATGAAATATCAATTTCTGCTGAGGCTCCTGGGTATCTTCAGTAATCAGCGCCTTGCTTACAATTTAAGAAATAATGAAATAGCCAAGGATAATGCAAATTTTTCAATGTGGACATTCGAGGGAATGTAGACAGTTTTCAGCAGTTTTCCTCCCAAGGGACTTTTCTTCTGTATAGGTCATAATACTTTGTGTACCAGTTGGCGAAACTGCATTCGTTTGGTTTAGCCTTTCGGTTTGGTGTATAAGAACTGCTTGTGGTTTCTAATAAATAAAAACAAATAGTGGCTTCTCATTAATTGCTGAAGACCTCACACACAGGCGTTTCTGTACCCTTTTGAGAATATTTTTACTTTGTCAAATGTATTCTGAAACCCTGCTAGTTCAAGCTGAGTTGTTGAAGACCTTTTCCTCTGGGTTTCAGTTGCACGTGGATCCTTCCATGACAGCAACATACCAACTTCTTGTTTTAATCTCTTCTTCCATCCTCTCTGTCTCTACCTCTGTGCCTCTATCCCTCCCTTCTTCCTTTTGTCCCCTCTCCAGCCCGCTCTCTCGTTTATGCCTTACTTACGGTCGCTCTCGTACACTCCCTCATGCCCCATCTTTTGCGTGTTTTAATTTCGCCTCTCTCGTGCTTTCTTACCGCATCCCCCAACAATCTCTCTGTTTGTTCCATGTTCATAGTTTTGTAGGCCAGTACTCCCACTTCGGGGAATTTCCTGAAACGAGAATATAATTTGCGTGTCCCCCACTGCAAGCCTCACAGGCGCGGGCACGTGAACAGCCGCAGAGACAGGATTGAGACGGAAAAGGAATATCCCATTAACAACTGGGGAGTGCAGGAATGCAGACTCCTGTCTGAGGCCAGCAGCTGATGATTAGCTCGTCCAGTGATCTCCGCCATCACACACACACACAACACCCCGACACGCCCCCACCCCCACACACAACCCCCCCACACACACAATCCCACACACACACACAGCCCACCACACACACAACCCCACACACAACCCCCCCACACACAACCCCCCACACACACAACCCCCCCCACACACACAACCCCCCCACACACACAACCCCCCCCACACACACAACCCCCCACACACACACAACCCCCCACACACACACAACCCCCCACACACACAACCCCCCCACACACACACAACCACACACACACAACCACACACACAACCACACACACAACCACACGCACAACCACAACCCCCCCACACACACACACAACCCCCCTACACACACACACAACCCCCCCACACACACACACACAACCCCCCACACACACAACCCCCCCCACACACACAACCCCCCACACACACAACCCCCCACACACACAACCCCCCCACACACAACCCCCCACACACACACAAACCCCCCCACACACACAACCACACACACACAACCACACACACAACCACACACACAACCACACACACAACCACACGCACAACCACACACACAACCACACACAACCACACACACAACCACACACAAAACCCCACAACCACACACACAACCCCAAACACAACACACACAAACACAACACACACAACCACACACACAACCCCACACGCACAACCCCACACACACAACCACACTCACACAACCACACACTCAACCACACATACAACCACACACACAACCACACACACAACCACACAAAACCCCACAACCACACACACCACCCCACACACACAACCCCACACACACAACCCCACACACACAACCACACTCACACAACCACACTCACACAACTACACACTCAACCACACACACAACCACACACACAACCACACACACAACTATCTATCTATCTATCTATCTATCTATCTATCTATCTATCTATCTATCTATCTATCTATCTATCTATCTATCTATCGATCACCCTCACTCTATCTATCTGTCTATCTATCTATCGCCCTCACTCTCTATATATATATCTATCTATCTAGATATCACCCTCCCTCTATCTATCTATTGCCCTCCATCTATCTATCTATCGCCCTCCCTCTATCTATCTATCTATCGCCCTCACTCTCTCTGTCTATCGCACTCACTCTATCTATCGCATCACCACAGCATCACTCAGCAACACCACAGCATCACTCAGGGGCACCACAACATCACTATGCGCTACCACAGCATCACTGAATGCTACAGCATCACTCGTTGCCACCACAACATCACTCAGCGCCACCACTGCATCAATCTGTGCAACTTTTCAACAACTGGTTCAAATATGTTCTCTCAATGTTTCAAGCTTTATTACAAATGTCACAAAAAGATAATATTTAACTTCTGTTCTTGGATTTTCGTCACAATAAAATACACTGAACATAATCTTCACAAAAGTTATTTACAAAAGTTTAAGCTATTGCCATTATACATTACAATAACTCTTATTTAAGTATTAATTATTAAAAAAAATTAAAAGCCATTGTTCTTTGTAATATCAATACATCTAAGACACGTAAATACAACACATATTGCAATACAAATGCTAGAGGTGTCACATTTGCGAAAGTTATAACTATTGGCATTGTAAATGACAAAGCTATTAATTTCGCTATTTTCAAAACCAAAACATAAATAAAAAATTCGTTATTTACAATACCAATAGCTCAAACTTTCCTAATGCGAGACCTATTGCATTACAAATGCTTGTTGAGGCTTGTTGTTAAACCAAACCTATTTTGATTTATTCTTCAGATTTGTATAGCATGAACTCGACCCAAAGGTATTGGAGCGCTTTACAAGAGCATCGGTTATGTTACACAAGGACACATTCATTTTTTGATAGGCACGGGGAGATTGAGGGGCATATTATCAAGGGCCATATCGCCGCTTTAGCAGGACTTTTTCCCGCTAAAGCGGCGATATTTTTATCGCCCTGATAGCAAGCTGTCGCTAACAGCAGTTAGCAACAGCTTTTAGGCGATAGCTACAGGTTTTGGGCCCTCTTTGCATGTCAGCGATATTTATCGCTAATGACATGCAAAGTGGGCGTACCCAAACTGTTAGCAACTGAAAACAGTCGCTAACACAGCTTTCGCCTATTAGCAAGGCAGGTGAAGAGGGAAAAAAAATTGCGCTATGCGCGATTATCGCTAGAATCCAACGCCTGCTAAAAAGTTGACTTACCTATATAGTCAATGGGGGGTGGATTATTAGATTAAGCCCCCATTGGCGTTAATGCTAGAATATCGCTAGATTTCCAGCGATATTCTCGCATTTCACCGCTATCGCCGGATATTTTATCGCATTGGAGATAAACGTTGCTAATAGCAAGTTATCCCTGCAATTATATCCGGCGATAGCAAGCGATAAAATTTTTTGCGCTAAGTGCATTTAGCGATAAATATCGCTATTTGTTGCTAATAGGCCCCTAAGTGATTTGCCCAGATTGACAGGATGCTGAGCCAACGCAACACAACTTGATTGCTTTTTTTTTCTTCAGGCCGAGGTTAGTATAGATACTCTTTACGTGGCTAAAACATTCATGCAAAGTGCCCAATGTCTTTTAACAACGCAAAATCCCTATAAAGCGAAATTATCTTTTAGACCATTTGGAGCGAATCCCATGACATCCAGCCTTAAGGGGGGTATAAATTACAGGACAGAAACGGTGATTTTAATACCGCTATTTAAGAGAAAGCATGTCTGTGCAGAGGGCAGTGTGCATCTCAAAGTCCCAACCTGATGGGCGCTTTCACTCATGCATCTATTAACTCAGGCACTTTATGAGGCGCTGCTTAGTGCTTTCCCCTTTCTTCAGAGCGCTAGATTGATGAGAAATCAAAGGATGAACCCACTCAGAGCAAAAACAGTTAGAGTCCACTTGGAAGCGAGCCCTCGGCCTCTTCCTCCACTCCATCCGGCATTCCTCTCGGGGTGCATGAGATATGGAGGAATGTTAGCGCTAAGGAGGAGGGCTAAAAAGCTCTCGGGGTTTGGTGCAGAATGCATGGGCATGTTCTATCCAGCAGGCATGGCTGTTAACAAATAGGCAGAATAATACTAAACGACCGCGAGGTGGCGGAAGCTGCTAGAAAAAGAAACCCATACAGAGGAAGAAATACATACATTAGAGTGAAGAACACCACAGACCTGTTCTCTCGCGCGGATCCTTTATAACATACATTAATATTAAACATATTGGAAAACAATGCTCACTAATTGGTTCATATTTGGGCCTCACAAGACCCAGTTGTCAAATGGTCACATTAGAACCTTTGACCTACCGGTGACACATAATTCATCGAGTGCGTCAGCTCACTGAGCTAGCTTACCAAAGTTGGAATCTGTCACCCTCATGTGGCACAGTTCTCAGCATTGATCAGGCGCCTTCTTTTACCTAGATTCAGATCCGTGAGACAAAAATATGCGATAGAAGCAGGGTGGACGAATGTTGTATCACACAATCAAAGGTGCCCCCATTTTATTTTCTCTTCCATTCCACCTATATTTTCATACTTGCCCTGGAGGCCAGGATTAGGTGTATTTTACATTTCCGTCTCCTCCTCCTGCTACAACACCCTCCGCATGCTCCGCAGGGTCTACAAGTGGATCCCGACCTAAACAAGAAGAACGGTGACACAGGCCCTCGTCAGCAGCAGACTGGACTACGGAAACGCACTCTACGCGGGAATCCCAGCCAAACACCTACGACGACTACAACGCATCCAAAACGCCTCCGCCCGACTGATAGTCAACATCCCCTGCTGCAGCCACATGACCCCCCACCTGAGAAACCTACACTGGCTCCCCTTCGACAAGAGGATCACCTTCAAGCTCCTCACCCACGCACACCAAGACAAGCCTACCTGAACAGCAGACTCAGCTTCCACACCCCCATCCGCCGGCTCCGCTCCGCCAGGCTCGCCCTTTCCGCTGTCCTCCGCATCCAACAAACGACCTTCGGTGGCAGATCCTTCTCCTACCTCGCCGCCAAGACCTGAAACACCCTCCCCACCCACATACGGCAGACCCAAGACCTACTCACCTTCAGAAGACTCCTCAAGACCTGGCTCTTCGAGCTGTAGCAGCACCCACCCCCCCAGCCCTCCTTCAGCGCCTTGGGACCCTCACGGGTAAGTAGCGCGCTTTACAAGTACTCTGATTGATTGATTGATTGATTTATTGATTGCACAAAAATGGACGTGAAGAAAAAGCAATTTAAAAACAAGTACTTTGCCATCAGTCTAATAATCTGTGAGCATGATTCACAAAGTCAGTAGTTTACAGGGTATTCCTAAAAGGTGATCTTGCACACTTGAAATTCCATTCACTCATACACAATATTATCTGACAATAGAGTAATATTTTCCATGTCTAAATCCTGCTACAGGGCCACAAAGCACACAACCATGGAAAGTTTTGAGACACCCACAAACTCTTGAGTTTCTTCATATTCACAAACCTTTTTAGACCCTTTCCTGCCCATGGTGGGTATGGGAAGGAATTGTCGAGATTCAACATTGTGAGTTCTTAAAAGAGATAAATCTACAGCGATACACAGGAGTACACCTACAGTTGTGGATGTGTGTATTATTTAAGGAATCGGGCTATGCGCCTCCACCTTATCAGCATTGCTAGTGCGCAATTGCAATTATTGCTTAGATATGAATGTGACTGCTTGATCGCGCATTTACTAAAGTTTGTATAGTTTAGCAATTACGGCTTAAGTATGTATGTGATTTTTAAATAAGAACACAACGCATAGGGAAACCCAAACCCAAACAGTGTTTATACAACATTTCAGGCAGCCAAGCTAAAATATCACAGACGATTGTCATTTCAACTGACCAGGGATCATGCTAGAAAGGTGTCAGTTGGAGCAGTGGCTAAAACATGCCAATGTCGGTCTAGTATATATACATTTTCTCCTAATACAAGTGAATGTGAGGAGATCAATAGCAACTCATGGTTTTTAGCAGCTAATTTGTTTCGGTAAAAACACACTTAGCATTCAGTTTTTTCTCCAAGGAAGCACCGGACAGCCCTGAAGGAAATACTACATTCATATCCACACATACTAACTCTATTCTTCTCACAACACCCTCCTATCCTTTGACAGGTTTGAAAACAAGGTTGCTCTTACTAAAATGTGCAATGTACAACATGAAGTATCATGGTTGCCGGGGCTAACATGGCCCAATGAAGCTATCAGCAGACCCAATGCGAGGTAACATTTTTAAACAGGAGACACGTTTTCTAGCTGACACATGGTGAATACATACATAAATGTGTATTGATAGTTACATACACTTCTTTCCACCAGCATATTAAGTATAATATAACATAATAGAGTATGTTTTCACAGCCCACCATTTGTCGGGGGGAAACACTTCAATATTTACATTCTCAATAGAACAAAATCTCACTACTTTTTAGTTTTATTTCACTATGCTCACCTCCCTAATTATTCTCAGAGATAGCAAGAGTAAAAGTGTTGTCTGTGCCTTTATTTTTGCATCAGCATTAGATGATGGACAATATTAATTAAATAGCAACACGACCCAATCAAGAGAATACCGATAATGAAGTTGAACACCTTCATTCCCCCAGAGCCTGTTGTGCCATTACGACAGCCACTGTCCCGCCTGCCATTTACACCCATGCTCTGCTCCCTCAGTTCTGGAGCACTGTCAAGCCGCAGTTTCCCGTAAATTAACTTACTTCTCAGCGGCCGGCCTTCTGGAGCAAACTCCTTGTCCGTCGTTCCTCTCACTGGGGGTTCTTCACTGAGCTATGTTGTGGTGTCGGCCAGAGATGACAAGGACGTCACGTAGGTTTAACCAGAAGTATTTATTTTCAAGATATAACTACTGCGACCTCAGCCACAGCCTAACGCTTCAGCAGCCTCTTCACACACTACCCCCGGCGCTCGCCTTGGAACCCTGGTCGCGGTGACATTCTAAGTGATGTCACCGCGAGCAGCTCCATCACACGCAGAGACGCCGGGGGGGAAAATGAGGAGGGAGATACCACACATCCCCCTTCCCTGCGGAAAGAAAGCATTAAATACAACATGAACAGCAAAAAGCACAGGGTGACAAAAGGAAACCGAATCAGGGATGTATAACAACATAGGACCCTGACCTGGTAGAGGTAATGACTCACGGTAGGCAGAGTGGCATAGGTTACATCATAACATATTGATTAAAATGCCTAGGGGGTCTGGTCACTCTCCTGTTGGGCCTATTGCCTGGGTGAGGGACTGCCAACAGCCTCTTGGTGGTGGAACTAAGGTCCTGCCTTGAGTCACCCTTCCCCCCCCTTGCACTCTCAGGGTCTTTCTCTGGCGGGTGGTACTTTACAACTCTCCCTAGGTTCCATATTTTCCCCTCCTGTGTCTTGACTCCATTCTTGAATAGTTTAGTGATTTTAGTGGGACTGCTGTACCCTGACCAACTAGCCCTCCCTGTGGGGGCTCTGATTTTGATGCTATCCCCTACTTTGAATTCAACCTCCCGTGTGGCCTTGTGCCGGTCATATCCTTCTTTCCTCTTTTTCATGGCTTCCTCTTGCTTCTTCAAGCTTTCCGCTCCTTTGGTTCGGTCTGACCACCCCTTGTGCCACTCCATCCACCCTGGGGTTAGCTTGGTGTTGGGTATCCTGGCGCGGAGCAGTTCGAACGGGGTGACGCCCGTCGTCTGATGCGGCGTGAACCTGTATGCTTCTAACCGCCTCCACGCCTCTTCTTTCCAACTTATGCCACTGGCTTTTGCCAACTGGATGCTCTCCTTGAGGGTTTTGTTAAATCGCTCGACCATGCCATTGGTTTCGAGGTGGTATAAAGCGCAACGCTTGTGTCTGATGCCTCTTTTTTCAAGGAAGACTTCCATTTCTTTCGAACATAGTTGTACTCCATTATCCATGAGGATGTTGCTGGGCAGCCCTTCCCAGATTAACACCTCCTCTAGAAATCCGATGACTGTCTTGGTCGTGACTTCATTGACGAACTTTATCTCCGGCCACGAGAATACAAATCCACGAGCACCAAGATGTAAGGCGTCCGCAGTTCTCCAGACATAGGGCCCACGATGTCTAATGCCAACTCATCCCACGGTCCTGACAGGGGCGGCCTACACACCATAGGGGGGCGTCTGTCTCAGGACCTTGTCGCTGTTGCAGCACGGAATGCACTCTCTGATTCTCCTTTCGGTGACCAGGTCCATGTTCGGCCACCAATAGCTCTCTCTGAGTCTTTGTTTGGTTTTGGTGATACCCAAATGCCCTTCGTGGGCTATCTCGATCAGGTTGTCTCTCACTGTTGCAGGTGGTACAAGTCTTGTTCCCCTGAATAGGCACCCGTCTACTATGGACAACTCATCCTTAATGGCCAGGTATGGCCGCAGGTTTTCATTCCGTTTGTCTCGGTGCTTCCATCCATCTTTTACTCTTATGAAAATCTCCTCCAGTATCTTGTCCTCTTCCAACGCCTTTCTCCATGTTTCTTCTCCCAACGCCCTCTTGATGGTGCAGACATCCTCCATCTGAAGGCCCTCCTCTTCTTCATCCTTCTTCTCTTGCCTCTCTCTCGCCTCTTCATCACTGACGAGTCTGGATAGACAGTCAGCTGCAAGGTTTTGCGTTCCTGGGACGTACTTGACGTCGAAAGTGTATTCTTGAAGGCTGACCACCCACCGCCTTATCCTGCTGGAGATGGCATCCAGACCTTTCTTACTGAATACTTCCACCAACGGCTTGTGGTCAGTTCGGAGAGTGAACTGAGTTCCCCACAGGAAGTCTCTGAACTTCCCTACTGCCCAAGATACTGCTAAAGCCTCTTTTTCGATCACCGAGTAGTTGTTCTCGGACTTCTGGAGTGACCTTGAGGCAAAAGCTATGGTTTCTTCTCCTTCTTCGCCTATTTGGGTGAGGACAGCTCCCAGCCCTTTGGCGCTTGCATCGGTGGTGACTACCTTTGCCCGGTTGGGTATATATGACTTCAAACTGGGGGCCTCTGCAAGTGCCCTCCTTACATCCTCGAACTCCCTCTGGCACTCCTGACTCCATTTGAATTCATTCTCCTTCTTCAACAGTAGCCTAATGGCGTAAGTCCTTCCCGCCAGGTTTCTTATAAACTTCCCGTAGAACTCCAACATCCCCATGAATGACTTGATCTCGTCCTTGCCCTTGGGGGGTGTCAGATTCACGATGGTGTTTTGCAGTTCGGCCTTGGGACATATACCTTCTGTCGTCACCTTGTGCCCCAGGAAGTCTAACTCTGCACAGCCAAACACACACTTGTCTTTTTTTACAGTAAGGCCTTGTGACTTGAACCTCCCAAGCACGCATCTCAGTCTTTCATCGTGCTCTTCATGGTTCTTGGCGAATATGAGCACGTCATCCTGGTAACACATGACGCTTGGGATGCACTTCAAGATGTTGCCCATGATTCTCTGAAACACGGCGGCCGCCGAGACTAGGCCAAAAGGCATCCTTCTAACTTGTATGCACCCATTGGTGTCACAAATGCTGTGAGTTCCTGAGACTCCTCGTGTAATTTTATTTGGAAATAGGCCGAGGTGAGATCGAGAGTGGAAAATACCTTAGCACCCTCTAGCATGCTCATCATTTGGGTGATGTTCGGTAAGGGGTATCGGTCTACCACGACCTCCTTTTTCAACGCCCTTAAGTCGATGCAGAGCCGGACCGACCCATCCTTCTTCTTTGCTGCCACGATGGGTGCCAACCATTCCGTCGCTTCTACCGGTTCAATGACTCCAGCCTTGCACAGTTTCTCCAATTCGGACTTCACCTCCTCCTGGATGGCAATGGGGAGTTTCCTAACTTTAGCCACGACTGGCCTGGCGTTCTCCTTCAATCTTATTTTGTGACAGTAGTTTTTTAGGCATCCTAGTTCTTCTCTAAACACCTCTTTGAACTCTGTTACAATGTCAGCCTTGTGTTCTTGTATCTCTTGTATCAAGATCTGGGGATTACTGTTGGGATTTAAATAGACCCCTAGCTCCTTCTGTGCTTGCCAACCCAAGATGTTGTCTCCTACAGTGGACACATACACTTTGGAGACCGTTGCTCTGTTGCTGAATTCAATTTTCCCTAGAAAATACCCTTTCATAGAGATGGGGCGACCAGCATACCCCCCTGGCCTTAAATCAATTTTCCTCAAAGTTATCATTCCCTTTGACACTCGTGAGAACTCCTTTGCATTGATAATAGTAATTCTAGAACAGGAGTCGAACAATGCTTTCAAGTCAACCTCCCCTACTTTTATGGTGTCCTTGGGGCTGCTGACCTGACCTCCCTCAACCTGCACCACTATTTCCGCACACATAGAGTCGCTGGGACTCGGGACCTGCAACTCTTGTACTTGCACCACAATCTCGTCGCACACTACATTCGTCCTGTCTCTACTTTGTCTACTGACTCCCTGCCCACTCTTGCAGTATTGCTTGAAATGTCCTTTCTTACCACACTTGTTACACGTGAATCTGAGAGCGGGGCACTCTTTGTCGTTGGCTAGGTGCCCTTGCTTGCCACACCTGTAGCAGGTACCCTTGAATGATCCCCCCAATCTGCCCTCTTTCTGTTCTCTGCCCGCTAACTTCTGGCCTTTAACCACAGACACTGCCTCACATTCGGTCACCACTTCACTGACATTTGTCTTTTCATCGTTTTTCTTTTCCCCTGCGTCTTGCTTTATCTCCTTGACACACTGCAGCATATGCTCCACCTGCTTGGCTATTATGAGAACCTCTCTCAACGGCGGGTCATCCTTGAGCCATAACTCTTCACGCACTCGCTCCATCCTACAAGCCAAAACAAATTGGTCCCTAATTCTTTCCTCACTTGCACCACCAAACTTGCAAGTGGCAGCTAATTTCCTCAAGTCAGACACAAAATCTTCTATTGATTCTCCCTCTTTCTGTGCTCTTTTCCCAAAGTGGTACCTCTCCATGATCATGCTAGTCTTGGGGAGGTAGTGTAAATCTAGTTTCTTTAGACTTACTTCGAACTCGTTCAGGCCCCTTGCTTCCTGCGCCCCTAAGTCTGGGAGGTGATCTAGAACTTCCTCACCTTCTGCACCTAGATAATAGGCCAACAACGCAACTTTTCTTTCTAAACCAAGGTTTGGCCCACACACAGTAGCGTAATTTAAAAACACTTTTTTCCATTTTTTCCACTGGATAGTGGGATCACCTGGTATGGTTAAGAAAAAGGGTGGAGGAGTCACACTTTGCATGGTTGGATGCTATATATCTGTACTTGCACCCAGGAGAATGCACAAGCCCACTGGGCCACAGTAACACTGGGAAAGAGGTCTATTAGCATGTACCAGAAGGAGTATACATTCTTATTCTACCAGTTCCCAACCCAACTTCTAGCAGGAACAATTGGAGAGAGATGCTTGCACGGTCCACACTCCTTTGAGAAGAGAATACAGTGCATAAAACTGAGTGCAGAACAGCGCTGACTCTAAAGATGCGTGGCCATCCTCCTTCAGAATGACACTGCTACGTTCTCCTGATACACCACACCACGCTCCACTCTTCTTACTGCCAGCTCAGTCTGACTGGAACCACACCCGTGGCGGAGAAGGAAAACTTGTTCACAGGACTGCCCTTCAGTGCATCAGTTATTAGAAGAAAACTGGCTAGTACAATTTCCGCATACTGGCAACGCTTGTACTTCTTTGAGATAGTGCGTGTGTGTGTACTCCGTTCACCCTGGCTGATGGCAATGTCATTAGTAGAACACCCTCTGACGTGTCAGGAGAGCTGCTGCCTGCGCCACCCGCGCCTCACTGCATAAACTCCACACAGCTGAGATCCTCACGTCGCGCATGAAACACAGGCGCAGGCTCTGAGGAAAGTGTATTGCTTTGATTCCAGTGCCAGGCGTGCTGTTTACTACACGCTGCCCTTTACACGCCTACCTGCATAAATTCTCCACCTTAGACGTTGATGCGGTCACGCACTAAATTGGGCAAAAGTCACTGAGGGAAGTGGGTGGGGCGAAAATCACCCGCTCCGGCCGTGCTGTTACTTCGCGCTGCCCTGGTGCGCGTTATTAATCACTCGGGACGACGTGGTTAGGGGTTGTCAGTTCTGCTCTCGTGACTGCCTGTCACCAGCTACCACAAAAGCCTGAGGTGAGTGAGAAGACCGTGCGCCATGCTCTCGCTTTCAGGACAATATGACTGGTGCAAGGCTTCCCCGCTTGCCAGACTCCAACACTCCAGAACGCCTCACACCACTAACGACCAAGGATGACAGTGCTAGCTGCGTAGGACGTTTAAGAAAAAGTCTCGAATTTTGCGCGCTGGGGTAGCCGACAAGCGTTACCTTACTATTAGTTTGAAGCAGTCGGATTACACGTTCTCCCCGACCCGCAGTCACCTTCGTCAAGTTCCTTCTTCTGTTGCGCCTTCTTTCACTACACCTCAAAACTGTGATTAATCGGCGACGCGGTGCAACCGGATACATTCAGCCGTCAGCCGCCTTTGTTCCTTCGAGTCAGCTGATCACCTCTTCAAATTCCAGGCGTGTTGAGGTCGCAGAGGAGTTTTCCCTCGTCGCCAGTGTGGTGACGGCCAGAGATGACAAGGACGTCACGTAGGTTTAACCAGAAGTATTTATTTTCAAGATATAACTACTGCGACCTCAGCCACAGCCTAACGCTTCAGCAGCCTCTTCACACACTACCCCCGGCGCTCGCCTTGGAACCCTGGTCGCGGTGACATTCTAAGTGATGTCACCGCGAGCAGCTCCATCACACGCAGAGACGCCGGGGGGGAAAATGAGGAGGGAGATACCACATAGGTGTTCTGCCCTTCCCAGGGTCCCTCAGTAATGATCTCTTGGAAGAGAATATTGAACCCAATCCAAGATGGACTCCACATTACAGATTCCTAAAGATGCCTACCCAATCAAATATGGAAGTTTGTTCCAGAAGCAACTTCGTGTTTCTGGAATGTACAAGGAGGAAATCTTCTCTGCTCTTCTTCACAACACTTCAAGCAGTTTTTTCGTGTTACCTCTCTCCTAACTTTCTTTTGGGTTTTTTCCAGTTCTGTCTCTTGTCCTCTTTCTTCCTTCAGGTCCCTCATTTGCTTTTCTACATAAACTTTGTGATTACCGTGGATGACATCAGATTACAGCTGGGTTCACCTCCTCTTTCTGATGGCTAAATACCTCTGACCACTCCTGGATCCTTGATTCCAACTGGGAGGCATTTTGCCTTAGGGTTTTTACCTCATTTGGGGCTACTTCACTTCCTGCTAGGCGCTACCCAGTGTCCGTGGCAGCATGGCTACTGGAAGGGGTTGCACCTACCTGCGGCAGACTAAGAGCCTGATTTTGATCTTGGTGGATGGATTTTCCATCACAACGGCGAGGGATATCCCGTCCGACAAAGTATAAATCCCATAGGATATAATGGGATTTATATTTCGGTGGACAGGATATCCATCACCGTTGTGATGGAGGAGCCCGCGCCAAGATCTAAATCAGGCCCTATGACTGTGAAGACCTGAACGTCCAGACCTAGAAGCAGCCTGAGAGACTGCATTAGGTGTCAGCCTCATGACTGGGCCGAACACTTCACCCAACCATCCCCAAATGCCCCTTGGACTCAAATCAGAGCCTAAGTGCATTTTGTGTGGTTTCTTCACCCTTTCTTTAATATGATCTCTCTGCTAATATATGCTAAGAGAGGCTTAGAGATGGTGAGTGCAACACCTGGTTCCTACAGTGGTACAAATCCCCCCTTTGGCTGCCAGAGGTGTCATACAGGCATCCTGCTCTGAACTAACCCCTTTCAGTGTGCATTCATCAGTTACTAATCCTAAATCTATTGTGGTGGAATTTGCTATCTCTTCTAAGATTTCAGCATTTCTCCTTATCTCGTTTGAAGCAACAGTCATATCTTAAATAGAGATTAGGACTGAAAAAAATCCAGAAGTGGATGCAAAAGTTCGCCGACGCCTTTTCATTTTAAAGGATGAACATCAAAATGTCTTATAGCAGGCACCATGTACCCCGGAAAGCAGGTTTCAGTACAGTCCAGAGGCAACCAAGAGTAAGACAGTGAGCTTTAAGTCCTTAAGGAGAGCAATACTCAAATGGGGACTGATGAAAGACATGTATTTTACTGTTAAGTCACATTTACTATGTCTGACTGGTATACTGGATATGTTTGCTCCTCGGTGCTCCAAATTAATCCTTGCTCAGTAATTGTGAGGTGAGTAGTGCCTGCCATATTGCGATTAAGAGGATTATAAATATTTTCTAGGCCTGGGAAGAAAGATGGGGAAAATCTAGCACATTGTGGCAGTCTGTGGTCCACATGATAAAGCTGCAAGCAAGTTTTACTATCACTGCTTGGTACCCCATCAAAGGAATGCTGTCTCCTACATCAATAGGCATGTGATTGCATACCCAGCAAGAAGAATTATTTGTCTGCCTATATTTTCATAATGATTCAGAAAAGGGGATGGTGATGGACAGAGTGTCTGAATTAAGCAGATCACTCCTACCCAGTCCAAAGATCAGGGCTTGATCCATCACCGTTTTTTAGCTCACTGCACCATCCCAGCTCAGAACCTGGCTACATGCAAATTAGTCTGTCCCTGGCCCAGTGCATCATGGGAACAGGGCAGACCAAACTACCAAGCCAATTCTTATACTGGGAAGGAAACAAGCTTCCGGGGACCGGTTTCTGGCATTACAGCCGTCTTCGGCCCGGCTTGCTTGAATCCTGATGGTGCAGTGAGCAAGGGACTCACTTCTGAGTATACCCTTCCACGCTTGTGGTGGACAAAACGATTCAGAAAAGGGGATGGTGATGGACAGAGTGTCTGAATTAAGCAGATCACTCCTACCCAGTCCAAAGATCAGGGCTTGATCCATCACCGTTTTTTAGCTCACTGCACCATCCCAGCTCAGAACCTGGCTACATGCAAATTAGTCTGTCCCTGGCCCAGTGCATCATGGGAACAGGGCAGACCAAACTACCAAGCCAATTCTTATACTGGGAAGGAAACAAGCTTCCGGGGACCGGTTTCTGGCATTACAGCCGTCTTCGGCCCGGCTTGCTTGAATCCTGATGGTGCAGTGAGCAAGGGACTCACATCTGAGTATACCCTTCCACGCTTATGGTGGACAAAAAGATTCAGAAAAGGGGATGGTGATGGACAGCGTGTCTGAATTAAGCAGATCACTCCTACCCAGTCCAAAGATCAGGGCTTGATCCATCACCGTTTTTTAGCTCACTGCACCATCCCAGCTCAGAACCTGGCTACATGCAAATTAGTCTGTCCCTGGCCCAGTGCATCATGGGAACAGGGCAGACCAAACTACCAAGCCAATTCTTATACTGGGAAGGAAACAAGCTTCCGGGGACCGGTTTCTGGCATTACAGCCGTCTTCGGCCCGGCTTGCTTGAATCCTGATGGTGCAGTGAGCAAGGGACTCACATCTGAGTATACCCTTCCACGCTTATGGTGGACAAAACGATTCAGAAAAGGGGATGGTGATGGACAGAGTGTCTGAATTAAGCAGATCACTCCTACCCAGTCCAAAGATCAGGGCTTGATCCATCACCGTTTTTTAGCTCACTGCACCATCCCAGCTCAGAACCTGGCTACATGCAAATTAGTCTGTCCCTGGCCCAGTGCATCATGGGAACAGGGCAGACCAAACTACCAAGCCAATTCTTATACTGGGAAGGAAACAAGCTTCCGGGGACCGGTTTCTGGCATTACAGCCGTCTTCGGCCCGGCTTACTTGAATCCTGATGGTGCAGTGAGCAAGGGACTCACATCTGAGTATACCCTTCCACGCTTATGGTGGACAAAACGATTCAGAAAAGGGGATGGTGATGGACAGAGTGTCTGAATTAAGCAGATCACTCCTACCCAGTCCAAAGATCAGGGCTTGATCCATCACCGTTTTTTAGCTCACTGCACCATCCCAGCTCAGAACCTGGCTACATGCAAATTAGTCTGTCCCTGGCCCAGTGCATCATGGGAACAGGGCAGACCAAACTACAAAGAAAATTCTTATACTGGGAAGGAAACAAGCTTCCGGGGACCGGTTTCTGGCATTACAGCCGTCTTCGGCCCGGCTTGCTTAAATCCTGATGGTGCAGTGAGCAAGGGACTGACATCTGAGTATACCCTTCCACGCTTGTCTCCTTTCTGGTGAAGAATTGGCTTGGTAGTTTAGTCTGCCCTGTTCCCATGATGCACTGGGCCGGGGACAGACTGATTTGCATATAGCCAGGTTCTGAGCTGGGATGGTGCAGTGAGATAAATAACGGTGATGGATCAAACCCTGATCTTTGGACTTGGTAAGAGTGGTCTGCTTAATTCAGACACTCTGTTCATCACCACCCCCTTTTCTGAATCGTTTTTGGCCACTATAGGTGTGGCAGGGTATACTCGGACATGAGTCCCTTTCTCACTGCACCATCAGGATTCAAGCAAGCCGGGCCGAAGATGGCTGAAATGCCAGAAACCGGTCCCCGGTAGCTTGTCTCCTTTCTGGTGAAGAATTGGCTTGGTAGTTTAGTCTGCCCTGTTCCCATAATGCACTGGGCCGGGGACAGAATGATTTGCATATAGCCAGGTTCTGAGCTGGGATGGTGCAGTGAGATAAATAACGGTGATGGATCAAGCCCTGATCTTTGGACTGGGTAAGAGTGGTCTGCTTAATTCAGACACTCTGTTCATCACCACCCCCTTTTCTGAATCGTTTTTGGCCACTATAGGTGTGGCAGGGTATACTCAGACATGAGTCCCTTTCTCACTGCACCATCAGGATTCAAGCAAGCCGGGCCGAAGACGGCTGAAATGCCAGAAACCGGTCCCCGGTAGCTTGTCTCCTTTCTGGTGAAGAATTGGCTTGGTAGTTTAGTCTGCCCTGTTCCCATGATGCACTGGGCCGGTGACAGACTGATTTGCATATAGCCAGGTTCTGAGCTGGGATGGTGCAGTGAGATAAATAATGCTGATGGATCAAGCCCTGATCTTTGGACTGGGTAAGAGTGGTCTGCTTAATTCAGACACTCTGTTCATCACCACCCCCTTTTCTGAATCGTTTTTGGTCACTATAGGTGTGGCAGGGTATACTCAGACATGAGTCCCTTTCTCACTGCACCATCAGGATTCAAGCAAGCCGGGCCGAAGACGGCTGAAATGCCAGAAACCGGTCCCCGGTAGCTTGTCTCCTTTCTGGTGAAGAATTGGCTTGGTAGTTTAGTCTGCCCTGTTCCCATGATGCACTGGGCCGGGGACAGACTGATTTGCATATAGCCAGGTTCTGAGCTGGGATGGTGCAGTGAGATAAATAACGGTGATGGATCGATCAAGCCCTGATCTTTGGACTGGGTAAGAGTGGTCTGCTTAATTCAGACACTCTGTTCATCACCACCCCCTTTTCTGAATCGTTTTTGGCCACTATAGGTGTGGCAGGGTATACTCAGACATGAGTCCCTTTCTCACTGCACCATCAGGATTCAAGCAAGCCGGGCCGAAGATGGCTGAAATGCCAAAACCGGTCCCCGGTAGCTTGTCTCCTTTCTGGTGAAGAATTGGCTTGGTAGTTTAGTCTGCCCTGTTCCCATAATGCACTGGGCCGGGGACAGAATGATTTGCATATAGCCAGGTTCTGAGCTGGGATGGTGCAGTGAGATAAATAACGGTGATGGATCAAGCCCTGATCTTTGGACTGGGTAAGAGTGGTCTGCTTAATTCAGACACTCTGTTCATCACCACCCCCTTTTCTGAATCGTTTTTGGCCACTATAGGTGTGGCAGGGTATACTCAGACATGAGTCCCTTTCTCACTGCACCATCAGGATTCAAGCAAGCCGGGCCGAAGACGGCTGAAATGCCAGAAACCGGTCCCCGGTAGCTTGTCTCCTTTCTGGTGAAGAATTGGCTTGGTAGTTTAGTCTGCCCTGTTCCCATGATGCACTGGGCCGGTGACAGACTGATTTGCATATAGCCAGGTTCTGAGCTGGGATGGTGCAGTGAGATAAATAACGCTGATGGATCAAGCCCTGATCTTTGGACTGGGTAAGAGTGGTCTGCTTAATTCAGACACTCTGTTCATCACCACCCCCTTTTCTGAATCATTTTTGGTCACTATAGGTGTGGCAGGGTATACTCAGACATGAGTCCCTTTCTCACTGCACCATCAGGATTGAAGCAAGCCGGGCCGAAGACGGCTGAAATGCCAGAAACCGGTCCCCGGTAGCTTGTCTCCTTTCTGGTGAAGAATTGGCTTGGTAGTTTAGTCTGCCCTGTTCCCATGATGCACTGGGCCGGGGACAGACTGATTTGCATATAGCCAGGTTCTGAGCTGGGATGGTGCAGTGAGATAAATAACGGTGATGGATCAAGCCCTGAACTTTGGACTGGGTAAGAGTGGTCTACTTAATTCAGACACTCTGTTCATCACCACCCCCTTTTCTGAATCGTTTTTGGCCACTATAGGTGTGGCAGGGTATACTCAGACATGAGTCCCTTTCTCACTGCACCATCAGGATTCAAGCAAGCCGGGCCGAAGACGGCTGAAATGCCAGAAACCGGTCCCCGGTAGCTTGTTTCCTTTCTGGTGAAGAATTTGCTTGGTAGTTTAGTCTGCCCTGTTCCCATGATGCACTGGGCCGGGGACAGACTGATTTGCATATAGCCAGGTTCTGGGCTGGGATGGTGCAGTGAGATAAATAACGGTGATGGATCAAGCCCTGATCTTTGGACTGGGTAAGAGTGTTCTGCTTAATTCAGACACTCTGTTCATCACCACCCCCTTTTCTGAATCGTTTTTGGCCACTATAGGTGTGGCAGGGTATACTCAGACATGAGTCCCTTTCTCACTGCACCATCAGGATTCAAGCAAGCCGGGCCGAAGACGGCTGAAATGCCAGAAACCGGTCCCCGGTAGCTTGTCTCCTTTCTGGTGAAGAATTGGCTTGGTAGTTTAGTCTGCCCTGTTCCCATGATGCACTGGGCCGGGGACAGACTGATTTGCATATAGCCAGGTTCTGAGCTGGGATGGTGCAGTGAGATAAATAACGGTGATGGATCAAGCCCTGATCTTTGGACTGGGTAAGAGTGGTCTGCTTAATTCAGACACTCTGTTCATCACCACCCCCTTTTCTGAATCATTTTTGGCCACTATAGGTGTGGCAGGGTATACTCAGACATGAGTCCCTTTCTCACTGCACCATCAGGATTCAAGCAAGCCGGGCCGAAGACGGCTGAAATACCAGAAACCGGTCCCCGGTAGCTTGTCTCCTTTCTGGTGAAGAATTGGCTTGGTAGTTTAGTCTGCCCTGTTCCCATGATGCACTGGGCTGGGGACAGACTGATTTGCATATAGCCAGGTTCTGAGCTGGGATGGTGCAGTGAGATAAATAATGGTGATGGATCAAGCCCTGATCTTTGGACTGGGTAAGAGTGGTCTGCTTAATTCAGACACTCTGTTCATCACCACCCCCTTTTCTGAATTATATTTTCATAACAGCAAGATGTAGAAGTTGCCCTTGTTGGCTGAGAGGGGAATTTGTACCAGGGAGTCTTTGCAAAATGTGGTCTTGGTGTATTTTCCCATCCCTCCACAAGAATGTATCTCACCACCAGCCAAATATTCTGGGCAGCAGCAAATACATCAGGCCAAACCCACAACGGGATCGGGGGCATGGGTAGGGAAGGCTGTTTAATGGGGGCGGAGACAGTCACAAAAGGAGGCTGATGCAACACCATCCTGAGATGAGGAAACAGGCAAAGAGGCAGTGCCCAAATGCTGCGTCCCACCAGCCGACAATGAAGGTGGAGCAGAGAGGGCGTCGGCAGATGCCCCAGTGGCTGTCTCAGGCTTCAGCTCAATCACAGAATATCCATTGGCCCTAAGGAGCCAAACTAACTTGCGGTGCAAGGAATGAATCCAGGTTGCCAGACCCCGTAATGTAGCCCCTTCGGTGCTCATGACGAGCTCAGCTCGTCATGAGGCACAGTGCTCGTGTGCCCATGATGAGCTGAGCTCGTCATGACCACACCCATTTCTATTATGGTCCAGCACAGCAGGGGAATATCTTAAGCAGCCAAGGTATTAACAGCAGTGTTCGTAATGAGCAAGACTTGGTACAAGCCGCGTCAGCTCTGCTGGACAGCTATCTTTTTCTGGGACACTTGCGCATAGACCGGATCACCAAGTTGGAGGGAATGGCAAGCCTCGGTTGGGCACTCAGGTAAGGTACCTCACACCTGAGTATGGAAACTGGAAAAGCGATCTTTATATTCAGAAGCTAATACGTTTCAGTGAGTTTGCCTTTGGGAAAACATGAAGAACCGGGGTTTAACCCAGCGGCGTCAAGGGCACACCTAAGATCTTCGAGTTCACCTGTCTTGGTATACAGAGACACGGAATACTTCTCGATGGCATCAGAGACCAAGTTTATTAGCTGCAGCTAGTAACAGTGATCCTAGAAATACATCATGGTGTAAATTCTCAGGAGACTGCTCATTTTACGAAGGCGAGACGTCTCCTTTTATACCCAATGTTCACATTATAAATGTACACCCACTGCACAAAATTCTAGCCAATAAGGAACATTTTCAAACAAAGTATCACATAACAAAAACTCAATTTACAGTATCCCAACCCAAAAGTTAATTATTAGGAATGTCACAAATTCAATCTCCACAAGCCGGACAAACCTATAATTGAAAGCATAACCCATGTTATGAAGAAACATAAAAAAGAAACAGTAACAGATGCTGAACAAGATAAGGCATGTGCAAGGAAACTAAAAGTTAACGATGTCCTGAACATTGATTGGCAATCTCAGACAAAGATCGATCAGGGAAATTGGCTTTGCGAGGTCAGTTTCAGGTGAAGAGGTCAGTTTCTTACAGTTCATTTCAGAGTCAAAAAGAAACCTAGTTAATGTATACATGAACTAAGAAGGCCAGGCCACTTTGTTCGCCAGGCTAACTTCACAGGCCTACGTGAGGGCAACACAAAATGGTGGCACAGAACAAAATAGAGTCAGGCTCGAGAATTACAAAACCTCAGACCCTCCTTTTGCCATTACGTAGACAATAACCTAAGACTCATGTTAATCTGAATCTAGGTCTATATCGATATTCATTAGGTCATCAAGGTGTTGCTGTAGCATCATCTTATTATTCCCTACTTCTCTCGAGACAGGTCTCCGAACACACATAGTAGCACAAAGACTACAAATGGCGGGACCACACTGGATGCAAAGACAATAATAGAAAAGGATGGTTAAAACCATACCAAGGAATGTCAGAGTCTTCCATCCCCATTTGGACAGCAGTCCCCGAAACCATTCCGTCAATGACCAGTCTCCTTCATCCAATTGGATAGATTCAGAGATTTTAAACAACCTAGAGATGGCTTGGTACACTGTAGGGGCATTATCTTGTATGTAAACACAGCAACTGGATCCAATCAATTTACATACTCCTCCTCGATCTGCAAGTGTGATGTCTAATACCATGCGGTTCTGCAAAGTCATAAGGCTGTCCGCTTGAAGCTCAGCTGTAACATTACTAAGAGCACCTGCTGTCTCATTATTAGTAGCTTCAGCAACGCGGACAAGCTGTTGAAAATGCCTACTATTGATCATAGGACCCCAAAAGGGGAGGAAGCCCTTGAAGAAATCTCCTACTTCGTGTGCTGCAGTATCTTCCTGATTGAAGACACCTCTACCATATCTCGTTCTATGATAGTCTGAAGCAGTAGTGTATGTAGAGGGAAGCAGAAACGCCACATAACACGTTCCTGAAAAATCAGGTGGCAACCATGTGTAGTCTCTGTCATGACAAACAAAATATGTGCCTTTAGCTGGCAAAAAACGGTGGAGAAGTCCGAGACGAATAGACATAGATTTGAGCACACACACTCTTACCTAGCTGAGCTTTCGGATTCCGACCATTACCTTGCAAACAAAAATGGCCTCGGTGGGGTACAATCCAAATAGGGGGAGACCTTTTTCGTCTCTCCTTCTCTGTCAAGCTGGTACTATATTCAGTCTCGTTCCAACCAATGTAAGCCTGCACCTCATCCTTAGGAATAGCATTATATGCACCAATATCTCTGATCATAGCTACTATTCCCCTTATCAAGGCACTATTGCTCGAGTTATCTTTAAGGGAACGTAAGGGGCGTACCTCATTTGCATAGATAAACATGGTCTGAAAAGCCCACACAGACCCATTAAAAGAAAAAGGCAAAACCAAATATGGCATACCTTTATCTGTTGTATGAGGCATAAGACCACAAACCCAACAATTAGTGGTATTTACTACTAACTGGTGCAACAACTGTATGAATGAGTTGTTGACAAATTCTGATCTCCTTGTCTGTTCATGTTCAGACAACGTATAAAACTGGTGCAAAGAAACAGTAGTGAAAGAAAGCATAGGTTGGTGCAGATGTCTGTTGTGTAGCATAGACAGTCCAACTCACACAAGCTAACGTGATACTTAAAAACGTCAAAAAGCACAATATTATAAAACATTTGCTATGTATCAATGTACAAAAATCTTGTCTTAAGATCTATTCTCTCAACATCTCTTTCAGTTACAACAGACTCCATCCTCTAACGTGCTGCTCGCGGCAATTTTCCTTCACTCAAGTGGGCGTCCAGGCGTCCTAGAAGTCCCTAGAACCGCAGACCTTTCGTCAATACGCGGGCCACCCCTTAAGTCTTATACCGTGACCCTGCAGCTGAACCCGGATAGTGGTTCAAAAAAGAAAAATAGTCTCTTGTCTGAAAGAGAATAATTCACAAAAAAATTCTGATTTTATTTGTCCTTTTTAGACCTTAAGTTGTAGCGTTCTTTACCAGGCACAGCTTGATCCTGAAACAGTGTCTCTGGGTGCGTAGTATCAAGTCTCAAACACGGCGGCACAGCTTCTTGCAAGACTTCATCATCCGCACATTCTGACTGAGTCCATTCCAGATGTGCATCGCTAAAAGGTACAAATCTCGGAACCCTTTCACTCTCGGAATCGGAAACACCTTCCAGGACCCACTTATCGTGCGGTAAGGGTAAAGGTATCTTCTTGCAATGGGTACCATGTACCCAGTTTTTCTTGCCGAACACCTTAATAGCAGTCAGAGTTGATAACAGGACTTGGTATGGACCGGTCCATCTTGGTTCCAAGTTCTTTGACCTCTGGAAATTCCTGGTTAGAATCCATTCGCCAGGTTGAATCATGTGGCCTGCGTCTACAGAAACTGAAGGCAAAGTGTCATGGACCTGTTGGTGAAGAACACGCAATTTAGCAGTCAAATCATGTAAGTAGTCAAACAACATAGGGTACTCGATATCACTGTACTTCTTAGGCCTCGGCACCACCCAGACATTCGCCGGACGTCCAAAAACAATCTCGTATGGGCTAAGTCCCACGCGAGAATGTACTGTCTTTCTCGTGGACAAAAGTGCCAATGGTAAGGCATCGGGCAATGTAAGACCAGAGCTCGCTTGCACCGTGGCCAACTTCAGCTTCAGAGTGCCATTATAGCACTCGACCAGCCCTGCTGACTGGGTTGATTCGCAGCGTGAAATTTCAGTTTAATTCCCAGACCCGCACATACTTTCTTCATAATCTGACCCACAAATTCACTTCCATTATCACTCCATACCATCCTTGGCAAGCCATATCTGGGAAAGAATTCTTTGAACAAAACCTTGGCTGTAGACAAGGCAGTATTATCCTTTAGGGGGAAGGCCTCTATCCATCTGGAAAAGGCGAAAACAACCACAAGGACATACTTCAAGTTATTGCATCTTTCCATATGAAGTTAGTCTATCTGCAGCACCTCGAACGGATACGTTGGAGGAGCAAAATGACCCGCTGGAGTTGGGGTTCCCTTTCCAGGATTATGCATCAAGCAAATCATGCAGTGTTTAACCAAATTCTCAGCACACCATTCTGCCATACCGGAGCCAACAACTTACATATCCCTTTTGAACTAATGTGAGCCAACCCATGAGCCATAGTAACCACCGGAAGCACATATGCATCCGGCAACAACCATCGTTGGGCTCTGACAACTCAACCCAACAGCCTGTTGAATCCAACATTCCCGTACTCTCTCTCCACATACTCAATTCTTTCTCAGTAGCTTCTGCCTGAATCATCTTCACACTTTCTGTTGTATCTTCACACATTCCTCCTTCCACAACCCATCTGGCAGGACCTGCAACATACATCTGACTCGTCACATCTTTTGCCGTTTCTCTCGCTACTTCATCTGCAAACGCATTCCCTTGACCCACATCATCCGTAACCTTCTTATGCGCACTACACTTCACTATAGCAATTTGGGTCGGCAAAGTAAGTGATTCAAGAAGTTCACTCACTAATTGTCCATGCTGAATTTTCGTACTATGGGAAGTAAGAAATCCTCTCTCTTTCCACAAGCGACCAAAACTGTGAGCCACGCCAAATGCGTATTGGCTATCAGTATAAACATTCACTCTCTTTCCTTTTGACAACACACACGCTCTAGTCAATGCTATCAACTCCACTGCTTGCGCTGAATTCTGTGCAATACTTGCTGTTTCAACAATTGTGTGCAAAGTTGTGACAGCATATGTTGCCGTCGTCTCTCCATTCAGAAGCTTAAAGCACGAACCATCTACCCATAGGGAACCATCAGGGTTCGAAAGAGGAGTATCTTTCAGATCAACTCTACCCTTCGTTTCCTCCTCTGTCCGGAGAAAACAGTCATGCTGTTCCTGAGCATCCATCTCTACAAAAATCGGCAACAATGTAGCTGGATTCAATGTGTTGCACCGCTTGATGTGCACATGGCTAGTCAAAAGCATCAACTCATAACCTGACAAACGCGCACTGGTAAGATGTTGAGTCTTCGTTCTATTCAATAGGGTATCCACTGCATGTGGGACCATCACAATCAATGTATTATCCAATACCAAACCAGCAGACTGTCGGATAGAAACAACCGCTGCCGCTGTAGCTCTTAGACAACTAGGCAACGCCCTAGCTACCGGATCTAAAGTAGCTGAAAAATATGCACATGGGCGCTGCTTGTCTGCAAATTGTTGCGTCAACGCTGACAATGCACAACCTTCTCTCTCGTGTACATAAAGTGTAAAAGGTTTACTTAGTCAGGGGTACCCAACACCGGAGCAGAACACAATGCATCACGCAATTCAGAAAAACTCCTCTGACATTCGTCAGACCAAGGAAGAGGGTGTGGTGTGTCCTTAAGAGTAAGTGCCAGCAAAGGTTTAGCTAGCAAAGAAAAATTCGGAATCCACTGTCTACAATACGAGGTGATACCTAAGAAGGCACGCACCCCTCTCTGTGTGCATGGCACAGTCATTTGGGCAATCGCTTGAATACGCTCTGGGGTCAATCGTCTTCCCTCCTTCGACAAGAGATGACCTAAGTAGGTCACTTCTTGGCGGCAATACTGCAACTTCGAAGGTGACACTTTATGATGAAGGACAGACAATTGTCGCAACAAAGAAAGAGCAACTTCTTTACAAATCTCTTCATCATCAGAAGCAACCAACAGATCATCAACATACAGGATAAGAGTAGCACCAGAAGTCAATGCAAGAGTATCAAGCTGAGTTTTCAAAGCCTGACTATAAATGGAGGGACTCTCACAATAACCTTGAGGAGCGCGCTTAAACCGGAAACTGCGGCCTCCTAAAGAGAAGCCAAAAATATCCCTACTTTCTTCAGCAATCGGAATACTGAAGAAAGCGTTCTTCAGATCAATAACAGAAAACCAAGCAGCTGAGGCAGGGATCATAGTCAATAAAGCAGTAATGTCCGGGACAACAGGAGACTGTGGCACAACGATCTTATTGACCTCTCGAAGGTCGATCACAAACCGATACACAGGTGGCTGAGAAGAGTCAGTACGCTTAAGGACAGGCAGAACAGGACTGTTACACACATTACCTATCGTTTCTTCAACCACACCTTTCTCAACCAAATCATAGATAATCGCTAAAAGAGCTCTTTCGCCATCACTGGAAATTTTGTACTGAGGAATGCCAGGTAATTTAGCATTCGACTTAAGGGTAACAACGTAGGGTGGAATCTGCAAGAGACCAACATCATTGGGACCTGTAGCCCAAAGTGTATCAGGGAGAGAACGCAGTTCCAGTGGAAGGCGATCCTTAGACAGATACATCGGGGAAATCACTTTCTTACCCACTGTAGGATGTACTCCCGAAGGAGAACAATGTAATGTCGCATGAAATCTTTTCAACAAGTCCAAACCCAACAGATTCTCGCCACAGCCAGTCGTTAGAATAAGGGGAGCCTCCAATTCACAGGGACCAATAGAAAGGGGCAAAGGACAAGAAACCGGGTTGCGAACTGGGGCGCCAGAAAATCCTACTGAAATATTGGTCAAGACAGACAAAGGTGCGCCAGGAAGTTTAGAGTGCATGATAGAACTCTTTGCTGCACCAGTATCCAAAAGAAAAGGTTCTGCCACACCTGATGTAATCACTTCAACATAAGGTCCACTCTGGTCTACTGGAACTGACACTACTCCCTCCCTTTGTCCATGGCTGTCCTAACTATCATTAAAAACAGCACTCTCACTTCCAACATAATAATCATCAGTGTAGTACTGAGCGGACTGGACGGTCGGAACATTCTGTTGGTCAAAATAATTCATAGAATTCTGAGGGGAAAAGGAACGTTCATTCTGGGGAAACGTACCACATCCCCTACACCTAGGTACTTGTTGGAAACCACCACGACCTCTCAGACCAGACATACCATTCGCACGCTGTAGCAAGATCGGGCAACTATTCTTGAAGTGACCTTCTTCTTTACAATAAGCACATTGATTAGGGCCTAGCGGGAGTCGCGAAGCAAAAGACTCAGACTTCTGCAACAGTTTCTGAAACTGTGGGGGTTGCTGAAACTGGGAAGGTTGCTGAAACTGACGCTGATTAGGGCGAGGCGGATAAGCCTGCTGCAGAAGAATTTTTGTTTTTAATTCTCTAGTCTTCTTCTCTACTTTATCCTTCTCATCTTTATCTCTATTCTCATAGTATTGTGCAGTAGCCAATATCTGGGCCGAAGAAGAAATAGCCCATGAACTCTCAGAGTCCTTTAACTTATTAGAAAGTTCAGGAAGTAAATTAAAAACAAACTTATCTACAAACAACCTCTGACCACCTTCTCTACTCATGTCCTGGCCACTAGGATCAATGAATGTTTCTTCAAACCTAGTGAAGAAATCAGACACACTCTCGTCTTTCTTTTGTTTGCATGCTGCTAACTTGTCCCAATTCACCCGCAGAGGAGGCATCATAGTTTTCATTAAATTAATAATCCTACCAGGTAGTTCTGCGACTAAGGGTTCAGGTTTGGCACCTCCTACCTGCCGACCATCTGCAGCAGTAATATTAACCCACGTACCTCCTAACTCTAGCGTGTGATCCTCGTGACGGATCTTCGCCCACAAGGGTTGAGGAACTACATTACCCATCAACATATCTATGTCAGCTAAATTCATAACACACGCATCAACTGTCTGAGACAACTCCTTGTAATAACCAGCAGGATTTTTACGGGGGTCAGGCAAGGTCTGCTTAAGAGCCAGGACCTCAGCTCTCTTCCAAGGGACATGCACCCACACTCGCTGAAAATGAGCCGGTGCAGCCGCAATACCATGAGCGGCATCAGCCACAACTGCCTCTCTCCATACAGGGGGAACCTCTCTCATAGGATACTGCTTCACTTTTCTCCTAACAGAAGGGTCAGGTTCGAACAATGACTGAGGTGGAAGTCTAGACCTAAAAGTGAGTAGTGTCTCTACCGCTTCCTCAACATCGGAACCCACTATCGTCCCTTTAGCAAATTCAGACTGAACATTAAGCAATTCCAGTGGAATTATCTCATTATCTTCCCACTCCTGACAAAGGAAGGTACACATGACATCAAAAACATACCTTTGTTTTGGTGCCTCCCACTGTAGGAAGATATCCATAACCACTTGTGGACTGTACTTGGAGGTATTCGAAACCCATCTACGAGCAAGGAGATCTAACACTGCCCGCTCTTCGGGACCAGGGAGCTGACTACGTCTCTGCTTACGTTCTGAAACAGGGGTCATATTCAGTGACCCAAAGAAAGGAGACAAAAGATTAGTGACAGTCTCAGTCATTCGTTGCCGAGCAGAAGAAGTTGACATGAGGACAGGAGACAAAGTGTTTTGAGGAGACAGAGACGTAGGGACAGAAATAAGAGAAGTCGAAGATAAAGGAGTGTAAGGCAAAGGAGTTTGAGGCGAGGCTGGTGGCAAGGCTGGCGGCCCTGGAGGGGGCTGCGCCGGGGGAGGAAGAACCACCTGTGAAGCAACGGGTGGCTGAACAACAACAGGGGGGTGAACGACAACAAGGGGTGCAACAACTGGAGGTAACGGAGGTGCAGTAGCACCCTGCACATAAGGGGGTGGTAATCTCAGTAAATGTGACATCAAAGGATCCTTTTCAGGGACTTCAGTCACATTTGAAAGGGGGTTGGCAAAGCCGGATAACATTTGTCAATGGCCATGCAATGTTGTCTATCTGACACTTCAATCGCACGATCTTCTTCATCTTCCTTAAACTGCCTAGCAGCTTGCATTACCGATATATTCCCTTCCTTCCTATCTCTCTTAGCTTGCTTAATTTCTCGCTGTTTGGCTTCCTTACGCCAAAGGCGGAAAGAGTCAAACATCGCCGGCCGGTCTTTCTTCTTAAATAGGGCAACTTCTAGGTTATCTAAAACATCTGATTCAAAACTACCATGTTGGGGCCATCGTAAAACATTAAAGGTAATGGGACCTACACCATGCTTTGAATAGAGCTCATAAGTTGGAGTTCCAACCGGAGGTATCGGACACGAGTCCTCCAATCGGGAATCCCTATTACAACTACAACAAAACCATTTCCTGAATTTGCTAAAACCAGGCATCTTTTAGCTCACTAGTCTTGCTTCAAACTTCAAGGGGTTATCAAAAATGATACACTCCCAAATATACGAACCCCTCGGCTTCGACTATTGCAGTGGCCAAATCAAAACCAAGAAACAAAACAAAGTCGTGGGAGCGACCCACATATACTTAACCAAAATGTCTGTCACGCCACCAGAAGACCGTCTAACGTCTCGCCTTACAAATCATCACAAGAGGGTCCAAGACAGGGCGACAGTCAGGGCAGCAGACCTTCGCAGCCGCCGGAAAGGGGAAGCCTCGCAGAAAAAAACCTTCGCCCATGTCGACATGCAGGGGTCGATGAAGTGGCGGCCGTCCTCCAGAATTTCCTCACGGGGCTCCTCACAATCTCCGGGCTTGGACCAGTACCGCTGAAGTCGCCCCACGTTGGGCGCCAGTTGAAGAACCGGGGTTTAACCCAGCGGCGTCAGGAGCACGCCTAAGATCTTCAAGTTCACCTGTCTTGGTATACAGAGACACGGAATACTTCTGGATGGCATTAGAGACCAAGTTTATTAGCTGCAGCTAGTAACAGTGATCCTAGAAATACATCACGGTGTAAATTCTCAGGAGACTGCTCATTTTACTAAGGCGAGACGTCTCCTTTTATACCCAATATTCACATTATAAATGTACACCCACTGCACAAAATTCCTGCCAATAAGGTACATTTTCAAACAAAGTATCACATAACAAAAACTCAATTTACAGTATCCCAACCCAAAAGTTAATTATTAGGAATGTCCCAAATTCAATCTCCACAAGCCGGACAAACCAATAATTGAAAGCATAACCCATGTAATGAAGAAACATAAAAAAGAAACAGTAACAGATGCTGAACAAGATAAGGCATGTGCAAGGAAACTAAAAGTTAACGATGTCCTGAACATTGATTGGCAATCTCAGACAAAGATCGATCAGGGAAATTGGCTTTGCGAGGTCAGTTTCAGGTGAAGAGGTCAGTTTCTTACAGTTCATTTCATAGCCAAAAAGAAACCTAGTTAATGTATACATGAACTAAGAAGGCCAGGCCACTTTGTTCGCCAGGCTACCTTCACAGGCCTACGTGAGGGCAACACAAAATGGTGGCACAGAACAAAATGGAGTCAGACTCGAGAATTACAAAACCTCAAACATAAAGTGCCCCATCTCCCACAAACACATAAACAAAGTGCTTAGACTTAAGAAACAGACTATGCGACCCCAGGGTGGGATCAGAATGGCAATTGGCACATACAGTCACAAGAAGAATTCTTGTTGGAACTAATTATTCAAAAATTCACGTAGAAAATAAAATATTTTTTAATTGTTTGTACGTAATTCTAATATACAAAGGACTTCCAAAACAGAACAATAAAGCAATGTGCACAGGATGTCCCACACTTAATACCAACTGGCTACAAAATATATGGACATGGCAAAAGCAGTTTATATATCAGTTTCATCCCTTTTTCCAACTGTAAAACGCATGTGCAAGTCAAATAATAATAAATGACCATTGTGCATGTCGATAATGTAGCTCCAAGGCGCAACTAATGGGTCAATTTCTCTTTTTTGTAGCCTCGACAGGTAAGTAATTTGGCTTAACTGATAAGCATACAGAATTTTAAACAAGGTGAAAACTGGTTTCTCATATGTCTATATGCGGAAGGATTTAGTAGAGAGCAGAGCCAGAGCCAAGTTAGAATCCTAGCTTGGCTCTAAGAGCCAAAGCACGAGCCAAGCCATCAAAAGATTCAACATGTACATCCTGCAACAAATGCCATGAAGAAAGATGATAAAGACTCATTAAACTATGAAATAATCATTAAATACCCCAATGCTCTGATGACATTGCCACAAGTTACCCAAGAAGAGTCAGCTTGCCATATTCTTTGTATGTATGGCTGATAATGTTATTTAATGTGAAGCACAATTATTTTAAATTAACCATAATCAAGATCCTGGCCTGAGTTATTTTAATGTGCTCTCAAATTGATTGGTTAAGGAAAGTGTTACATAATGGGGCGAAGTATGCCTATTTGGTAGGATGGCCACCTGATAGCTTCTGAATGCTGTGAGAACCTAAGTAAGGTGCCACGGCAAGCCGAAGGCGGTGTCTTCTTAGGCCCAAGGTCACGGAAGTAGCCTTACAGCTGTAAGTGCTTTTATGTGTATGGGTTAGCAAGGGCAAAACTGTTAAGGGGAAAGGGAAGGTATATATGAAATGAATGCTTGGTTTAATATAACACAACAGTGAGAAGTTTAAATCTACTGTTCTTGCATTTATCATTTGTAGTATTTATGAGAACTGAGTATATCCATGTACTACAGGATGAGCCTTTATGTTACTTTATTTATATATTGCATAATAATATTAATAACCTTGAATTTGTAAAGCGCACAGCTACCTCCGAAGCGGTTTCCCGGCGCTGGGGGCCCATTAAGTGAGCTATTTATTGCCCAGAGTCACATGGTGCTGGGCTGACCTGCCGCCGGTGCCAGGGATCGAACCATGGACCCTCTGGACCAGACTTAGGTACCCTGGCCGCTGCGCCACACCTCTTCCACATGCCAGATAAAGTCTCACACTAAACAATAACTATTAAGATCCAGATTTTTAAAAAAGAATATCGAAATATTTTTTGTTAAATAATATTCACACCAATTTCAACATCATGAACACACATTTTGTAATAGCATGGAAATCCAAAAGCAAAAACAATTGATGGCCAGAATGCAGAAAGATTTCATACATTCACCCCAGTACAGAGATCTGGGCCTAAATCCATTGTTTCTTTGCTCACCGTGCCATTCCAGTTTGGATTCAACACAGATCTGTGACTGGCGGTGAGTGTTTGAAAAGTTTCAGCACTCTGTCCATCATCTCCTTGTGTTTGCTTTGTTCGCCCAAAGTTGGCAGGGTATACCCAGACGTGGGTGCCTTGCTCACTTTGCCACTGGATTCAAGCTAGCCTGGCTGAAGAGGGCTGTTAGCCCGAAACCGGTCCGAGCATGCTTGTTTCCGGTCCAGGAAAGACATGGCTTGGCAGTTCGGGCTGGACTGTTCCCATGAGGCACAGGGTCAGACTGATTGCAAAAAGCTGTGTCTGACCTGGGGTGGCAAAGTGAGCTAACGAATGATAATGGAGTCAACCCAGATCTGTCACTTGGAGTGAGTGTTTGAAAAATTTCAACACTCCGTCCATCATCTCCTTGTGTTTTTTTAATAGCATGGAAATCATCATGCTTTTCAAATGCAATTGATTTCAATCTCAAAATAGACCTGGGGGGAAATGTCTGCTTGAGTTATATTATCGATTCAGAAAAGGGGGTGGTGATGAACAGAGTGTCGGAATTAAGCAGACCTCTCTTACCCAGTCCAAAGATCAGGGCTTGATCCATCACCGTTATTTATCTCACTGCACCATCCCAGCTCAGAACCTGGCTATATGCAAATCAGTCTGTCCCTGGCCCAGTGCATCATGGGAACAGGGCAGACTAAACTACCAAGCCAATTCTTCACCAGAAAGGAGACAAGCTACCGGGGACCGGTTTCTGGCATTTCAGCCTTCTTCGGCCCGGCTTGCTTGAATCCTGATGGTGCAGTGAGAAAGGGACTCATGTCTGAGTATACCCTGCCACACCTATAGTGGCCGAAAACTATTCAGAAAAGGGGGTGGTGATGAACAGAGTGTCTGAATTAAGCAGACCACTCTTACCCAGTCCAAAGATCAGGGCTTGATCCATCACCGTTATTTATCTCACTGCACCATCCCAGCTCAGAACCTGGCTATATGCAAATCAGTCTGTCCCTGGCCCAGTGCATCATGGGAACAGGGCAGACTAAACTACCAAGCCAATTCTTCACCAGAAAGGAGACAAGCTACCGGGGACCGGTTTCTGGCATTTCAGCCTTCTTCGGCCCGGCTTGCTTGAATCCTGATGGTGCAGTGAGAAAGGGACTCATGTCTGAGTATACCCTGCCACACCTATAGTGGCCGAAAACTATTCAGAAAAGGGGGTGGTGATGAACAGAGTGTCTGAATTAAGCAGACCACTCTTACCCAGTCCAAAGATCAGGGCTTGATCCATCACCGTTATTTATCTCACTGCACCATCCCAGCTCAGAACCTGGCTATATGCAAATCAGTCTGTCCCTGGCCCAGTGCATCATGGGAACAGGGCAGACTAAACTACCAAGCCAATTCTTCACCAGAAAGGAGACAAGCTACCGGGGACCGGTTTCTGGCATTTCAGCCTTCTTCGGCCCGGCTTGCTTGAATCCTGATGGTGCAGTGAGAAAGGGACTCATGTCTGAGTATACCCTGCCACAGCTATAGTGGCCAAAAACGATTCAGAAAAGGGGGTGGTGATGAACAGAGTGTCTGAATTAAGCAGACCACTCTTACCCAGTCCAAAGATCAGGGCTTGATCCATCACCGTTATTTATCTCACTGCACCATCCCAGCTCAGAACCTGGCTATATGCAAATCAGTCTGTCCCTGGCCCAGTGCATCATGGGAACAGGGCAGACTAAACTACCAAGCCAATTCTTCACCAGAAAGGAGACAAGCTACCGGGGACCGGTTTCTGGCATTTCAGCCTTCTTCGGCCCGGCTTGCTTGAATCCTGATGGTGCAGTGAGAAAGGGACTCATGTCTGAGTATACCCTGCCACACCTATAGTGGCCAAAAATGATTCAGAAAAGGGGGTGGTGATGAACAGAGTGTCTGAATTAAGCAGACCACTCTTACCCAGTCCAAAGATCAGGGCTTGATCCATCACCGTTATTTATCTCACTGCACCATCCCAGCTCAGAACCTTGCTATATGCAAATCAGTCTGCCCCTGGCCCAGTGCATCATGGGAACAGGGCAGACTAAACTACCAAGCCAATTCTTCACCAGAAAGGAGACAAGCTACCGGGGACCGGTTTCCGGCATTTCAGCCTTCTTCGGCCCGGCTTGCTTGAATCCTGATGGTGCAGTGAGAAAGGGACTCATGTCTGAGTATACCCTGCACACCTATAGTGGCCAAAAACGATTCAGAAAAGGGGGTGGTGATGAACAGAGTGTCTGAATTAAGCAGACCACTCTTACCCAGTCCAAAGATCAGGGCTTGATCCATCACCGTTATTTATCTCACTGCACCATCCCAGCTCAGAACCTGGCTACATGCAAATCAGTCTGTCCCTGGCCCAGTACATCATGGGAACAGGGCAGACTAAACTACCAAGCCAATTCTTCACCAGAAAGGAGACAAGCTACCGGGGACCGGTTTCTGGCATTTCAGCCTTCTTCGGCCCGGCTTGCTTGAATCCTGATGGTGCAGTGAGAAAGGGACTCATGTCTGAGTATACCCTGCCACACCTATAGTGGCCAAAAACGATTCAGAAAAGGGGGTGGTGATGAACAGAGTGTCTGAATTAAGCAGACCACTCTTACCCAGTCCAAAGATCAGGGCTTGATCCATCACCGTTATTTATCTCACTGCACCATCCCAGCTCAGAACCTGGCTATATGCAAATCAGTCTGTCCCTGGCCCAGTGAATCATGGGAACAGGGCAGACTAAACTACCAAGCCAATTCTTCACCAGAAAGGAGACAAGCTACCGGGGACCCGTTTCTGGCATTTCAGCCTTCTTCGGCCCGGCTTGCTTGAATCCTGATGGTGCAGTGAGAAAGGGACTCATGTCTGAGTGTACCCTGCCACACCTATAGTGGCCAAAAACAATTCAGAAAAGGGGGGTGGTGATGAACAGAGTATCTGAATTAAGCAGACCACTCTTACCCAATCCAAAGATCAGGGCTTGATCCATCACCATTATTTATCTCACTGCACCATCCCAGCTCAGAACCTGGCTATATGCAAATCAGCCTGTCCCTGGCCCAGTGCATCATGGGAACAGGGCAGACTAAACTACCAAGCCAATTCTTCACCAGAAAGGAGACATGCTACCGGGGACCGGTTTCTGGCATTTCAGCCTTCTTCGGCCCGGCTTGCTTGAATCCTGATGGTGCAGTGAGAAAGGGACTCATGTCTGAGTATACCCTGCCACACCTATAGTGGCCAAAAACGATTCAGAAAAGGGGGTGGTGATGAACAGAGTGTCTGAATTAAGCAGACCACTCTTACCCAGTCCAAAGATCAGGGCTTGATCCATCACCGTTATTTATCTCACTGCACCATCCCAGCTCAGAACCTGGCTATATGCAAATCAGTCTGTCCCTGGCCCAGGTCCCCGGTAGCTTGTTTCCTTCCCAGTATAAGAATTGGCTTGGTAGTTTGGTCTGCCCTGTTCCCATGATGCACTGGGCCAGGGTCAGACTAATTTGCATATAGCCAAGTTCAGAGCTGGGATGGTGCAGTGAGCTAAAAAACGGTGATGGATCAAGCCCTGATCTTTGGACTGGGTAAGAGTGGTCTGCTTAATTCAGACACTCTGTTCATCACCACCCCCTTTTCTGAATCATTTTTGTCCACCATAAGCGTGAAAGGGTATACTCAGATGTGAGTCCCTAGCTCATTGCATCATCAGGATTCAAGCAAGCCGGGCCGAAGAAGGCTGAAATGCCAGAAACCGGTCCCCGGTAGCTTGTTTCCTTCCCAGTATAAGAATTGGCTTGGTAGTTTGGTCTGCCCTGTTCCCATGATGCACTGGGTCAGGGTCAGACTAATTTGCATATAGCCAAGTTCTTAGCTGGGATGGTGCAGTGAGCTAAAAAACGGTGATGGATCAAGCCCTGATCTTTGGACTGGGTAAGAGTGGTCTGCTTAATTCAGACACTCTGTTCATCACCACCACCTTTTCTGAATCATTTTTGTCCACCATAAGCGTGGAAGGGTATACTCAGGTGTGAGTCCCTAGCTCATTGCACCATCAGGATTCAAGCAAGCCGGGCCGAAGACGGCTGAAATGCCAGAAACCGGTCCCCAGTAGCTTGTTTCCTTCCCAGTATAAGAATTGGCTTGGTAGTTTGGTCTGCCCTGTTCCCATGATGCACTGGGCCAGGGTCAGACTAATTTGCATATAGCCAAGTTCTGAGCTGGGATGGTGCAGTGAGCTAAAAAATGGTGATGGATCAAGCCCTGATCTTTGGACTGGGTAAGAGTGGTCTGCTTAATTCAGACACTCTGTTCATCACCACCCCCTTTTCTGAATCATTTTTGTCCACCATAAGCGTGGAAGGGTATACTCAGATGTGAGTCCCTAGCTCATTGCACCATCAGGATTCGAGCAAGCCTGGCCGAAGACGGCTGAAATGCCAGAAACCGGTCCCCGGTAGCTTGTTTCCTTCCCAGTATAAGAATTGGCTTGGTAGTTTGGTCTGCCCTGTTCCCATGATGCACTGGGCCAGGGTCAGACTAATTTGCATATAGCCAAGTTCTGAGCTGGGATGGTGCAGTGAGCTAAAAAACGGGGATGGATCAAGCCCTGATCTTTGGACTGGGTAAGAGTGGTCTGCTTAATTGAGACACTCTGTTCATCACCACCCCCTTTTCTGAATCATTTTTGTCCACCATAAGCGTGGAAGGGTATACTCAGATGTGAGTCCCTAGCTCATTGCACCATCAGGATTCAAGCAAGCCAGGCCGAAGACGGCTGACATGCCAGAAACCGGTCCCCGGTAGCTTGTTTCCTTCCCAGTATAAGAATTGGCTTGGTAGTTTGGTCTGCCCTGTTCCCATGATGCACTGGGCCAGGGTCAGACTAATTTGCATATAGCCAAGTTCTGAGCTGGGATGGTTCAGTGAGCTAAAAAACGGTGATGGATCAAGCCCTGATCTTTGGACTGGGTAAGAGTGGTCTGCTTAATTCAGACACTCTGTTCATCACCACCCTCCTTTTCTGATTCATGAGTTATATTATCCTCACAGTCTAAAAATACCAAGACATTTATTGAAACAGCGCAGAAAATGAATTTTGTATGTATTGCATTCCTGCTTCCCTTAGTGATTATTTTAATGTTTCAGGACTCTCTTTGAGTTATGAGTCTTCTTCATCAGGTCTATACATGGATTACAGACCTCATATTCAATATGTTGATGCCCCATCAAATATAGAAATCTCAATATAAGAGATTACTCCTTCTGATATTTCTCCTAGGACCACTGCCAGTATGAGAGGCGTATCTTGGTGCCATCTGAATAATCACTGAAATACTGAAACACAAGCAGTTAATACGTTTTGTGAATATTATGTTTCTCATTAGTTAATTAGAAACATATTTTTGTGAGATTCTGACTGGCATGAAATGTATAACCAAAGGTGTAAGGGGAAATCATGAAGTGGAAAGTCTTGAACTAATAAATGTTAAAGAGATTATCAAAATGTTAAGGGATGTTTTTAGGCTTTTTGAGAGAATCATAAGTTTGACACATTTCCCCTTGAGTTTGGGCAGGGGCAATTTTTCCAACTGTAACTGTTTCTTTTACCATGTCCTTTCTTTTGCAGACACATTGCCTTTAATCCTTGGCCTGGTCTTGGCATCTGTGGGATTGGTGGTTGCTGTAACCGGCGGAGTGGCCTACTATCTGTGGAACAGGGCTAGGAAAATCCGAAAGTATGAATTGCAGAAATCAAAACAGAAGGCAAAGAAGCCTGCAACTAGAGACAGCCTCCTCCCCCAGGAGAATAAAGTTCTTCCGTTTGAGATGTGAGTTTACTGCCCCGGACGTGATTCCTTTTCAATAGCTTGTGCGTAGGAAGAAGGGACCTGGAGAAGGACTGTGCAGAAGAGATTAAGTGAATGTCACTGAAGAGATCTTGAAAATTACAACTGAAACATCAAACTGTGGAGCAATGGGATGCCTGAATTGCTGAACAGATTTAGTATTTGAAACTCCAAGTAGCAGACTGCAAAGAGCCTGTTAAAGTTCTCTGTGCTGAACTAAAGTATTAGAGGTTTATCACCTCAAACATTGTGAGTTTCAAAAAGGAATCACTAGCCCCCTCATCTATGCCCTTAAAAATGCAAGCAGACACTTTCAAATACTGTATGTCACGTCTCCACTGGATAATGAGTTTTTTTTAATGTCATGCACTGCAAATTGAAATCACCTCAAGATGCTGGATATAATATAGGAGCGGTTATAATACAGGGGTCATACTGGAGGCTAATTCATGCGCAGCAGTGTAAGCTTCTCACACTACCCATCATGAAGGGACTTCAGACTCCTTGGAATACACAACCCTGCAGAATTCACATCAGCGATATAGTTCACTTACACAGGGATACGTTTGGGGAGGTTGCGAGGTGGCTTTTGCATTCTGAAGCAATTCTACAGCTGCAGGTCAATAGAGAGGAGTCCAGGCACCCGTGTTAATAGCCAGCCCTACCCTCTACATTTGCTGCATTGAAGACCAATGTCTGCACTGACACAGTGTGTGATCTTGAAGCCGGTGTATTTTATTCCATTTTACATTGTTCTTTTGATGCCATTGTTTGTGCCTAAATGTGGGACTGTCGAAATGAATCACTGTAGTAACAAATTGCTTTTTTGCTCCAAAAGCACAGCTGATAACTAAAAATTCACTCCCACGATTGCCAACATGAGCTCAGCTAGTAGACGGTTGGGTGGGTTGGTGGTGTTTTAAAAATGGAAACGTTCTGTTGAGTTTCAGATGTTGCACATGGATTCCTAAAACAGTTATGTGCTTGTGTTTTGATCCAGTGATCTGCTTTACACAAGGCGCTACTGTATTTGTCAGATATAAGTTCGACGTATAAGGCATTTGTATGCCTTTACTGTAATACAAAACCAAAATTATCATGGGGCAACCCGGTATCCCCGGGTACCTTGTCCTCTTGAGAAAAACATTTTTTTGCCTATTCTTCTCTGGCAAAATACACTTAAGTATATTATAACAGGCTTTTAATTACTGCATGTTTTTCTCTAATATGAGAAAGATGATGTAGTAGGTGCTCCAAAAATTGTGCAGCGAAAGTGACAAGTTTGAGATGCCGAGCTACCTTTCCACGGATTCCCGGTGGCTAAAAGCTTTGGCTTCAGTACGTATGAGAAACCACCAAGTGGTTTGAACAGCTACTGTACCAGTGTGGCAGATTTATGCAAACCAACTTCTCTTTACCAGCAGACGGCTTTCATTGTACCCTTATTTGAGTTTCTGGAGTGGACGAAACTTTGACAAATTACCTTCTTGACAAAATTTTAAAAACTGAACTGGAATCACGAGTCCTTCGTGTTGAATCATTGTACTACTCTGTCAACATCCTTTTCATTTTCCTGATCATCAGGAAACATGTTGAGATCACAGACCCTATCTGGGGTTTCAAAGCTAGGTCCCTGTCTATGATAACGCCCAAGCTCTTGGCATATATTTTGGGGGTTCCCTCATCTCAGAAGATCAAGCCCCCTTTCAGCCTGATCAGACCTCTGAAGGTTGACGCTAACATGAGCTGATAAAAGCTGATTATTCGCATTTAGGAAGGAGCAGGAGGGGAGGAGAAGGCTGCTGTTGCCATGCACTGCACCTGAGCAGCGAGCCTCATTTAGCCCCGTTGAGTCTTTTCAGGTCGGTAGGAGCAACAAGACCCGCAAGGATCCACAAGAAGATTATTATTTGCAGATGGGGCAGAGGAAGAAGAGAAGCGGGCTTGGCCCCTGTGAAACGCCAGCCTGTGTGCACAAGGGTCTTGCCTAATAGTGCACGAGGCAGGTCCAGGGACAGGAGCAATGAAGAGATCAGTCGGAGATGAGCAAGCCAGCGAGACTTGCAGACCAGTGAGAGGCATGGTTCGCCCAGGAGTTTGGGCAGTCTGGGTAATCCAACTCTCTGGCTCAAGGTGGCACAAGGAGGCATAGAGGGATGTCATAAAAGGGTATAGGTGGAACAGGAGGTTAGGGATAGGAGCACGTGTAGTGCGATAGGCACCTGCTGCGTTTGGTTGAGAGCCACGTGGCGTGAAAGCAGGCAATTTAGAGACGGGTGATGCTTTCTCCTGCTTCTCTCCCCCGCTTCACCCCTCCGTTTGACTCCTTTTGCCCCATTTCTCTACTCCTACATCTACCCTGTTCCTAACTGCCCGGACCCCTCTTTTGACTCTTCCATGACCTACTACCCGCAGAAGATTGGTAGAGCGGTCACACCGATCCCATAACGCTTATGAATTACAATCCGGTTTTACTCTGTCAACAGTGTTGTTGGAATGTTGTAGTGTTAAGAAACTCAAGTGCACTTATGCATTTTTCTCACATGACAATTTCACTGAGCCTTTTTTTGGAGCACCTTCTACATTGTCTTTTGCATATCAGGCAGTAATTAAAAACATGATTTAAGATACTGGATTATCAGTTGTTATGCAGACAGTTATGCGGAAAACGTTTCACCCAAGGGAACCATTGCTGCTCCATGTTTACAGCAATGCAGACATAAGATTGAAACACAATCGTACAGTGTAGGCCTTAGCAAAAAGACTGACGGAAGATAAAAGTCAAACATATAAGGCGTACCCCTTGATGATACTACTGACGTAAGATGTACACCCAGCATGCCACGTGCCTGTCTTCGGGAAACTACTAATAGTACATGCAAATCCAACTTGTCCAAAACTCATAAGGTATACAGCTACCAGACCTAAGATTTAAAGCCAGCTCTTAAGACATAAACATTTACAACACTTCTGATGTAAGATGTAAGCCAAACATCTGGAGCCGTAAGTTATAAAGCATGTACCTTGACAACACTCCAGGCGCACATTTGTGGAAAAAGTTTCCAAAACTTGCGGGTAAGACTGGGAAGTTTTCATAATCTTTGATAAAAAATATGTACATGTAAATGTATTTAGCAGCTGTGCAAAATACTAAGCAACCTACATGTAAACGCCCTCTATGTACATAGACAGATTTATTATACTTTCATTCCTTCAATCTGGAAGTGTATGCGTAAGGAGGCATGCAACATTAAAAAAAACACACTGGAAGCTATCTAAGTTTGGGGAATGCCAGTATGAAAGAAGGGGCTGGACTTTTACATTTTTCTGGGTGTAAAATGCTTAAGAGAGGGCTGCAGGAATGAGCTTTGCCGTTCTAGGCAAAGAGAACACTTGCCATCACCGACTGGTGCTGTGGTATTATTTTCTAAAGAGCTAGTAAACTTAATTTTTATTTAAGAAATATGCAGCAAAATGACAATCATTGATTATTGAGAAAAAGCTTTTAAAAACTCATGAAAAGCAGAGATGAAATCTTGTTCAATAAAAAAAGTCGAATACACACGTTTGATCCCTTTTTGAATCGAAATCGTACTACCCCAGATGTGGAAAATAAATTGTCTGTTATTGTAGAGTTCTGTTTATGGCTCTGATGGGTTCAACATTTTAAACAGTTTACAGACTGCTAAGTCAGTTCAGAGTATGTTTATCTTACAGAAAGCTGTTGTCCTACTGTGGTGTTAATCTGCTTGCAGAGACCTTCATCCTTGGCGGAGGATGCAGAGATGCTGAATTGTGAACGAGTAAGTGCCGCCATTTTCAAGGGCCTTTTTCTGCTCTCTGACCTTTCTTGGAAAGCAGGCCAGGATAAACAAGTGAAAGGCCTCGGGACTGTGCTGGCCTGACTCTCACAGTTGCTGGGAATAAGCAGAGTAACTAGAAATCTGCAACCTCGGTGGGAAATTCTTCAGCAAGGGCTTCAGACTTCCTCTGTGAAAGCATATTCTTTCCCACTGTTAAATACCTACTATATATCATGCATTATATTGCATCACAATAGTTGTGCTTCTATTGCTTTGACCTAATCGCAAGGTAAGTATAGTAGACGAATACAATAGTTACTAGAGTCAGGTAGACAATGCAGAGGGACACATTGTCACAATATACTTAACAAGATAAAGTGGTGGTAGGCAATGTGCTGGATGCAATGGTATTGATATAGCATCATAGAACCCTTCACTAGGGATGCAACATGTAAATTTGACATTTAAGGCCATCATGATTCTGCATAGATGAGATTTAAGCCAAATATATTGTTATTTAGCACATTTTGCTATTAATATGGAATTTAATGCTTAAGTCTGGGTTATGACGTTCCATTAACTTTCATCGCAGACTGAAGTCTGATTCGGTTTTGTGGTGGTGGGTGGTCAGAAGTACAGTATCGAGGTACTGCAAAAATAAGATGTAGACACAGCACGAGAGATGTACGAGTTCCTCATACCAGTGGTGTTAGAATAAAATTTTACATGAACGTGTTCCTTAGCCTTTCTGATCTTAACCCTACATAAAACCATATTACTTCTGATACTATAGGTACTGGATGAAATCTAACATTAACCATTATAGATAGTTGGATATAAAGTTCATAGCCTCCCATTGACCAAGCACGGTTTGAAAATATTCTCTCCTTTTTTATTCTTCTAATTTCGTTAGAGAAACATTAATTCTTAAACCTTATGTATGACTAATGCAGTTAAACAGTACAACTTAAAACACCCTCTTCTGGTCTTTTGCTATTTTTCAGTTTGAAAAAAAAAATCATAAAATTAACAAATGGTCAAGCCAGTTTAAGTGATGAGCACTATTTAATATTGTATAATTTTCTTATTTTTGTAATTAAGTTTGAAAAAAATAATCATATTATATAATTATCATCAACACATCTGTGAATACATTAATAAACATGATAACATTGTGGGTCATCATTTCAAGAAGTACCCAGTGCTTCAAAACTTTGAAGCACACCTGTGTGTTCTGGCCACATCTCTTTCAACTGGTAAACATTTCATACTCTACATTCGCACATCCGTCTGCTTACGTATGGAGACTTACATTTGTTTAAAAATATGGTCCTCATACATCTGCTACAGAGTGTTTGGATACCTTCACAGGTGATTAGCATTCTATGAAAACACACATAACATAACATGATATAACATATAGTACCCTAGAGATTAAAGCTGCTACACGAATGTCACCCAATTGTATATCTTGACTTCATCTATGAAGTATATTATTAGCATCTGTTAATACATTTTTACAAACAACCGTTCGTATAAATAAAAAAATAAAAATTCTAATTGTCATATACACATAAACACACACATAAAAATCTGTCTCTCTATATGTTGTAAACATAGAGAACAATTATCATAATAGGAAGTCACTTATGGCCTTAAATTCGGCGGACAAATTACTCCACCACAAATGTAACGGAAATCCTTTCCGGCATATTACAAGTGTATTATATCCAATGGCACGTGCCATATGGCAGAAGGGATATCCGTCATGTTCGTGACAGAGTAACTGGTTCGCCGAACTCTCAATCAAGCCATGGTCATTTTGCATGCACCAGAGTTTTGCATATTTAAAAAATAAAGACCAATTTGAATAAACTATTCTCAGTCCCCTTTTAATTTCAATTCTTAATTCAGCTTTCCTCGAACACACTCTACGAGGGGTGTCTTCCTAATCCATTGCATTTTCATGGTTCTCGGCGATTTTAACTTCAACCTGGAAAAAGAAGTAGACCCAGATTCCCTAAAGCTGATTGAGGCTATGAATGCGTTTGGACTATCTCTAATCTCTAGAGGACAGACTCACAAGACCGGACACATGCTAGATGGGGTTTTCTCCAACTACCCAGATACAAACCTATTACCTTTGCTCCCCCTCACTTGGTCCGATCACTGGGCAGATAACTGGCAGATAAAGATTAAAAAAACACCAGACACAGAGATACATGACAAAAAATCTCTAATAGAGTCTGGCAAAAAATTCAGCCGGCCGAACTATGAGATTATTTTACTTCTATACCCTGCCAACTATAACTGACAACTTCTAGCAAAGTGTTGAAAACTTCTTGTGCAGGCTAAAGTCAGCCCTAGATACTATAGCACCAGTCAAACAAAAAATCATACAAAAGAAAGCCTCCCAGCCATGGTACAACAAAGACCTTAGGGCATCAAGGCAGGACTTCCGTAGGCAAGAACAGAAATGGAGGACAAAGTATGAGGTTGAGGAGAAAATCATCTACAAAAACAAATTATCCAAACATAAAAAACGTATCCTAATGGCAAAAACCTCCTACTACTCTGAGCAGATAAAATTAGCCTGTGATGCTAACAAAATTCTTGTTATAAAAAACTGGTGGTTCCAGTGTGCCCCAACATTGCAGTGATAAATGATGAATTTTGTAATGCTATGGCTAACTTCTTCCAAGAAAAGGTTGCCAACATCTTTAACAAACTCACTGCAGGTAGGACAGCCATCCAACTGGATGGGCTATGTCTACATATGACATAAGTTATTTCTAAAGACAGTGGTCCCTAGACAAGGGTTAATGTGAGTAAATAATAAATAGAGACCCAATCAGTACTATATATTACAGCTGTTCAGCGGGACAGGTTTTTTTTAAATATGCAGTTGCTTAAATATATTCAAAATGAAGCAAGAAACATAAAGGGCCAGATGCATCAAAGGGTTTTGCCCATTCTGTGTCTATGGGAAAATGTGTTCATGCATATGGCCCTTAAAGTGTATTGTGCGCCATATACACGTCTTTAGTTAATACTCATTTTGTGTAATGGTGTCTCCACTATAATTTGTTTCTCATATCAAAATGTGCCATATACAAGCAATTTACTCTGCCTGAGCCTTTCTGTTTTCATGTTGTATGTCCTTCCCACTAAGTTGGATACAGGTTTGTGTCCAACTTTAATTGTTTATTGTTTTATTTTGTATATACTTAAGCAACTGTATATTTAAAAAAAACCCTCTAAGGCTTCACAGCTGTGAAAATATAGTACTGATTGGGTCTGTATTTATTGTTTATTAAAGTATTGGGTACTGTAGAAGTTCAAAAGCAATTCAAACAATAAGGAGGTGTTAATCATTTTCAATATAATATTATTTAATAAATCCATGTTTACTGACTATAATAGTATTCATAAATGTAACAAAGAAACAGGAAAATGCACAGGTAAGTACGTTTATTAGTAAAGATCCAGAGAACTGTTACCCAGCGGCAAGATATGATGGTGCGGGAAATTTGAACAGAGACTGAAGGGCACCGATACTTAGATTGCGACAGGTGATGGAATGTCTACCGCCATGGACCAGTAAGTTACAATGGGGTAACCCAATATCCCACAGAACCTGGGCGGAAGTAGAAAGTATACAAACGGTTCTGTCGGGTATGTACTATTTCTTTAGGTTGTACTGAATATTAAACAATATATACATTTTGAAGCGAGTTCATCAAAGAAGAAAGAATATATACATTATGAAGCAAGTTGTACAAGGAAGACAACTTGGAGACAGAGAAAGCTATCGTCCAACCACAAAGGACCCCACTGCGGATCTCAGAGTCCTGACAGGAGAAGCAACCCAGAGAGGAATTGATGAGGGTTTCCTGAGTCGGCACGAATAGGACTTTCTCAACCAAAAAGAACCTTGGATTCCAACTATCTACACCCTGCCAAAGGTACACAAGCGACTAGAAAAACCACCAGGGAGGCCAATAGTATCTTGCTGTGGTTCAATTTTAGAACCTTCTAACCAGTTTATTGAACACTTCCTAGCCATGGGTCCCCAAAACAAAATCCTTTGTGAGAGACAGCATGCATATAATACAACTACTGGAAGGGCAACCTTGCGATCACCGCAAACTGATATTGGTCACGTTCGATGTGTCATCATTATACACATCTATCCCGCAGGACAAAGCAATATAAATAATAAATAATCAGAACAACTTTGGATTCAAGACCAGTACTGCACTGGATCCCAACAACCTTCTTGATTTCACTGCTTGAGATAGTGATGAAAAATAATTATTTCATTTTCAGGAGACAGTTCTATTAATGTAAAGGAGTAGCTATGGGTGCTACGTATGCCCCAAGTCTAGCTAACATTTTCATGGCAGCTACAAAGAGGAACATCTGTATAGTCAGTCAAACCCGTACCTCAACAAGATTGAGGTTTGGAAAAGATATATCGATGATGTGATAATGATATGGTCTGGCGAAGAGAGTGAATTGATGGAATTTCAAGCATGGCTCAACAACAGGAGCAATTTACAATGGCTTGCAGAAGAGAATCAAAAGATTTCTTGGATCTCACATTCAGGATAGATGATGGACTGCTATATTGTGAACTCTATCAGAGGGCGATGGAGAGAAATACCTTGTTGATGTATGGCTTCCATCACTGCAACCTAAGGGATAACTTGCCTTACGGACAGTATTTGAGGCTGAAGAGAAATTGCTCCCTGAGAAAGGACTTTTTCAGGGAGTCAGAAGTATTAACAACCCGATTGAAGGCCAGGGGATACCCGACTGGCCTTTTGAAACGTGCCAAAAAACGAGCTTGGTACTGTCCCCGGTACCAGTTACTTGAAGTCAAAGAGAAATCCAAAGAGACCAACAATATTGTCTGCGTAACGACAGTAAGGAGCAATGATATCAAAAAGATTGTACAGAAGTATTGGAATCTCATTGCTGGTGAACTACAAACTACTCAACAGCCATTGTTCGCCTTAAAAAGGGGAAGAACATTAAGGACAGGGTTGTGAAAGCTTTCCTAGAACCACCCAAACAACCAGACCTTAGAGGCTACCTGGGCCTACCGCCTGTGACTGGGCATCGAAGATGTGGAAGCTGCAAAGCATGTGATTTGTGCAGGGAGGGCGCTGATTTCACATACAACAATAGAACCTACAAATTACCACACTTTACCAACTGTAATAGCTCCCAGGTGATATACGCTATCCTTTGCCCCTGCACTGAAATATATGTTGGTCAGACGACACAGAGAGTAAAAACTAGGATCCTGCAACATATGAGCAGAATAAGATGCAAAACAGTGGGGGCACCATTGGTTGACCACTTTATCACGCACAACCACACACCATATGACATCACGTAGTGGGTCTTGGAAAAGATCTGCCCGAATGCCAGAGGGGGATCTGTCACCAAGTCTCTTAATTACAAGTGTAGATGGATACATTCTCTCAACTCAGTACAGAATGGGTTGAATGAGATGGAGGAGATTTCTAGACAAATGGGACAACTGTAGTTGAATAGCTGAGTGTTTCAGAACGCCCCCGAAGCTTGATACACCCTGAATACCTGCGGACAGTCAAGTCCTCGTTACCCCAGGTTTTTAATCCCTAGTGGTTGCCCACTTTATTGAGTAGCAAGTGGAGAAGTGTGGCTCAGTGGTTAGAGGCGGCAGACCCGGATGCTGGGATCGACCGTGGACCAGGGTTCGATTCCCCGCCTCAGCGGGTCTCGGGCTCAAAATTCCACGGCCTCGACAATTCTCGCTCCGGTGCCTACTCGACTCACGGGGTCTCACTCTGCAACTCTGGGCAATAGCTTGCTTAATCTCCACAACGGCCCCTCGCGGCGGGATGCCTGGCTTTCACCTTGTGGACACCCTGCCGGGGCCTCTCACAGGGGAATACCAGGACGGGTTCCCTAAGCAAGCGCCAGGATGCCCTTTGGGTGACAGGTTGCGCTATATAAGTATACCTACATTTACAAATATGTATACCTCCACCTAGGGGTTATTTAAGATGAATACCCTCAACTGCAGTTACCTGAGGTAATTACGTTCACGGAATGCATATTATATCTAGTAACATGAGGGAAATATTTCTGCCTTTAGCTAGGTGACATAGTAAGGTCCCAGCCCAACGGCCGATATAGAACGGACCCAGTTGGTAATTGGCAATGTCGCAATGCCTAATAAACTGAATATAAATATTACTGCGATATTGTCAGTGTGGGCACCCTGTTAACCATTATTTGGCCCGTAGTCTTTACTAGGTTAATGAACTTACGCATATGTTTAATTTAAACAGAACACACAACATTCTGAGAATGGTGAGAACGTCTCGGTGTGCAACCTTTTTTAATTCACATACAATGTCAATGTTGCATACACGCGAAATGCTAGCTAGGGGATGTAGCAAGGTCCCAGGCTGATGGCCGCCTTAGAACGCACGCACGCACAATTGTAATTGACAATGTCTGAAATGCTTTCTAAACTGAACAAGCCTAATGTGGTCTGAAAACTGTGATACAGTTAGTGCGGGCACTTTATTAACCATTATTTTGCAAGTGGTAGACCTTGGTTGAAACATCATCACTAGGTTCATGGCTAATTAAGCATATCATTTGCAATATTTGAAAGTGAACACACAATGTGCAGAATGTATTCTATAAAACGTGATAATGTCACTATTCGCATACAATGGCAATACTGCATATACGTGAAGTATTTGTTTGCTGACTAAATATGGAAATAGTATTGTTATGCTCACAGCCATTGTAGTACATGTGCATATTTACAATGTCTGAAATGCTTTTCAAACAGAACGCACTGTGTGCAAAATGTACCCTGTTAACTGTGATAATGTCACTGCGTGCATTTTTTTAAATACGTTTTCAAATACATGTGCAACCCACCTTTCTTCCACTACAAATGATATTCCAGAATACCCACTCATGCGAGCGCCATCCCCACCCTTGGCATGTTTTTAATGAGCACAATAGTTTGGCACGATTAGATAGACCAATGGCTCGAACACTAATCGGCCTGACAACGTCAGCTGACGTACTACACCAACGCAAAGGTGGTTGTAATGCAACCAGGCGGCGCGTCGTTTCCAGTGAAACGTCCTCGCGCTTCCAAAACCGGCTTATACAAGTCCGAGTCGTTAGCCGCTGTCACTTTCTCAGCGAGCGCGGACGGAGCAAGAAGAAATTGCAGCATCCGAGCGATCTTTGTATTCATTACAACGAATTGAAAGGTGAGTAATTTGCACGAGTCAGACAAACCGACCCGTTAATATTAGCATCTTACAGTCGGAGGGGTTTAATTAACCAGCACTTTCCATTTTTAGACCACATCCGGGCCTTGAATTGCCTGAATCTTTGCCATGAGAGTGGATTGCATCATTTTTGAGCAAGCTTACAAGTGAATTGATTGCAATAAATAGAGCAACTTCCATGATTAAAGGTGAGTTGCCAGCCTAACTTTGATTAACTCCTGGGCAACATGAGAATTTAAAATGGGTTAGTAATCCCCACGCACGATTTTCTCCCTTAGACACACCCTACAAGGGAACCAGTACTCCATGCCAGCCACAGACCAACCAGTGGCTCTGCCTGAACCCCACCTGGGTGCGCCTATCAGGGCCCCCTTTGAGGTGAGTTACTACTGCCTTCAGTGCTAACTAGTTGCTCTGGCACTATCCACCCAATTAAATCCAAACCTGACCCTCGCTCATTTCATTCAACAGGCTGTCCGTCCCCCCTTTTACCAGTCCTGATGAAGACCCGCATTGACCCTTTAAGAGGGCTTATCCAGGGTTGAAACGTCGACATTAGAATCCTTTGGACCAGCTTTATGGACTCTGCGAGAAGACCAATGGATGTGGTCCGCAGAAGTTCCTTAAAAAACATTGTACTACTGGCCAATTTCCCCTCCTCCTTTCAGGTCCCTTTCCTTTCAAACACCACTGTATATTTGACACTTTCACAAATACCACTGAGCACTGAATGTCACCTTTCTTCACACTTGATGCGCCATTTTGTACTGTGTACAGCCTTTCATAATTGAAATCCGGGTAATTATCAATAGAAATAATTTATAAAAGTGTTTTGATTTACCCTAGATGGTTTGGATATACATTTTTTCTTCCTTGATGAACTCGCATCATAATGTATATATTCTTTCTTCTTTGATGAACTCGCTTCGAAATGTATATATAGTTTAATATTCAGAAAAACCTAAAGAAATAGTACATACCTAGGCTTTCCTGTTTTCAGTTTCTATTTTTGGTAAATTCTGGTGGGGTTTTTTCCAGTGTTTTCAATATCTTAAAAAACAGTTGTTATCAGTGGTTACACATTTTCGCGCCACTAAAAACAACCGAAAATGTGTTTTTCCGGTGTTTATGGAACGTTTTGCTTTTATTACTTGCTTTCTGCACTTTAAGAACATGGTATATAGACAGTGTACTTATAGTGTATATGAGGTCCAAATAGATTTTTGCACATTAATCTTATTGTAGTACACCATACAATACTTCTTCAGTGAGTCTTTGGGTCATGTGCGCTCGCTCTTTCCTTCCCATGTAATCTTCTGTGAAAAGCCCCTCTCAGCATTCATAGCCCCTTGGGCTGAGAACCATCAGCTAAGGGACCCAGTTGGGATGACTCTTTCTTTGATGAAACATAAAGCACAAAATGATAAATATTTGCATTCTAGTTCCTGTGCATAAGAAAACAGTGCACCAGAATGAACTAAAAAGTCAATAGCATCCCTCATTAAATCTGAAGATGGTAAAGATGCTTTCAGGAAACCATCTAACAAGTGACAAGGATCTCCTACAGGGAATCACTTCAGCTCGGGTATCAATTTTGACAGGTCATCACACAACATTTTTATATACGTAGCTGAATCACTGCAAATACAAACAATATCACTCCAATCTTTGTTGAACTTGGAAAGAACCTTTTTTGCAGAGCATTACAAGTGACACTGAGTTCAATGCTTTCCAAAAGTCTGGTGTCATGTTTTCACCACTATCCCAGATGCTTGGTGATATATATACTTGTCACTATACCTTGCATTGAATGTTTAAAGCCTGAGGTAATTCACCTACTATCAATATTGACCCACTAGAAACTATGGTCTGATGAATTAATGGTTTTTACCCATTCTCTGTGGGTAAATGTGATGACACATATTAGGAAAGATTTTTATGAAACCAGCCATTTTACCTATCAGTGAAAGAATCAAATGCAGCCAAAATATCAAATAGGAGTTTGATATTTTCTGATTCTCTACAGTTTATAAAATAATTAAACTAGACCTAAAACATGAAACTAAACCCTGCATCTTTAGACCAAAGGCCACAAAACTGAAAAAAGTAAAAGGAAGAAGAAACAACATTTTAGTGGCATCCCTAAAGAACACAACTCAAGCAGAATAATGTTAGCCAGTATTCCTTACTGCTAGCTTGTATAACAAAGTTACATTGTATTGACACCTTCAGGAAGAAAAAAATGACTCTTTTACTCTCTTTTTCCTTTCTTTGAATGGCATTTAGTGTGTTGTTGTGCAGGTGTTTTTCGGTGTTTATATGTTTTCACCGGTGAGGGCTATTTATCTTTCAGTGGGGTTTTATCAGGTATTATAGGTTTAAACCTAAAACCCCACAGCCTATACATCCAACAAAACCGTTTGTATACTTTCTACTACCGCCACAGACAAGCAACTCCACAGTAACTCTGCATCCCACTCCGTGTCCCAGATGCAGGCCAGCGAGGCATCAGGGCCCCAGGACTGTCCGCGCTTTCTTAGGTTTTCGATACCATGGTGTTGCCAAGAGTGCGCAATGATAAGTGATGCATCACTGGTTTTGCCTAGCGGTGCACCTCATTTCATGATTGTAGCCCTGAAGTTCCACTTCCCCTGGGACTCTAGCTGGTCATCCTGGCTGTTGGCTAGTTTGAGAGGTTGTTTATCTGTGCTGCACTTGGCCCTGGCTGCTCCATTCTGCATTCCATTGTTTTTGTTTCCTCCATTGGAGGTGGACTTATAGGCTATTTTTGCCTCTAGAGGCAAAAAAAGTCACATTGGGCTGACTTGCCGCTAATGGGACTTTTGGCAGTTTTCGCCCACTAACGTCAGAATTTGTATCGCTTTCACACTAGTATTAGCAGCAGTTTTCACCGCGGTTACCTGAAACTATCGCGATGTAGCAACGTATTGTAAATACATTGCTAACAGGGAGAGTTTTTGGTGATAGGCTGCGTTAAGAAAACTGCTGCTAACTAGCGTTAACCTTAGTTAGCTGCATTTCTTGTAGATGCACGCTTAGAGGGATATTCACAACGGTAATCTTACACTTGAGTCAATCTACATGTGTAAGTTTACTCTAACAATTTGTAGTAAATGTAGTACTTTTGACTATTCACCATTTATGAGTATAAAGTTATTACAAAGGCTCGTATGCTTCTTGCCCCTGAAACCAGGGGGTGGAGACTAATTTTCAAATGTAAAGTTACTACTTGTAACTTTTGATACGTAGGCAGCGGTCTTCGCCACTGGTACAGAGATCTCCATAATGATGAAGTGAAGGGAACATTTTAAATATTTGTTAAGGTTTAATACAAATAGTGAAAATATTTTAAGATAGATATCCATACTAATATAATAAAGAGAGAGCCCAAACCTTTGAGGCGGGTAATCTCAGGAACCACAGCACCAATCACAACACCCAATACAGCGTTGGAAAGGGCAGTTACAGCAGAAGGACATAGGCTATGCAGACACCCACCATATACATTTAAAAGGTAAAAGAACCATGCCAGCAACCTAGTCCCTTGTAGGTGTGTCTGCATTGTGCTGTGGGCGTGTGCTGGGGGCGTAACAAACGCTGGAGGCGTGTGGTACGTTCCACCCTTCATGCCATGTCTCATATCGTGTGCTAATCCCACCCTGCTCCCTTTAAATACCCCTGCACCCCATAATCATAACCCACCCTTACTCCTTAAAATACCCCAACACCCTTAAACACTAACCCATCTTAACCCTATAAATATACCCTGTACCCCAAAACCCAACCCTATCCCTAAACCCTACAAATACCCCTGTACCCCAAAACCCAAACCTAGCCCTGAACCCTATAAATACCCCTGTACCTCAAACCCAAAACCTACCCCTGAACCCTAAAATACCCCTGTACCCCAAAACCCAAACATAGCCCTGAACCCTTAAAATACCCCTGTACCCCAAAACCTAAACCTACCCCTGAACCCTAAAAATACCCTTGTACCCCAAAACTCAAACCTAGCCCTGAACTCTAAAAATAA